>NC_090928.1:529101494-529126494 GCF_040938575.1 Ambystoma mexicanum | reverse complement strand
TTCTTAGACTATTTCTGCCTCTGGCTGATGTGTATTTTCTTTCCAACCTCCACCAGAGCCTATGATTACACAGCATCCTATCTGTGGAAAACGGCAGTGCAGGGATAGGGAAGAAAACTATAGGCATCCAAAGGAGCCCGGCTAGCTCAGTCGGTAGAGCATGAGACTCTTAATCTCAGGGTCGTGGGTTTGAGCCCCACGTTGGGCGAAAACAACTAAAATTTTAGTGCTTTTTGACCAAAAAAATACATCCTATCTGTGGAAAACGGCATTGCAGGGATAGGGAAGAAAACTATAGGCATCCAAAGGAGCCCGGCTAGCTCAGTCGGTAGAGCATGAGACTCTTAATCTCAGGGTCGTGGGTTCGAGCCCCACGTTGGGTGAAAACAACTAAAATTTTAGAGCTTTTTGACCAAAAAAATAGAAATTGAAAGTCTCTTTACAATATTTGCAATATTTTCATTGTTAACATGCAATATATGAATGCATGTCTGGATGATGTGTAATGGGGCAATACCACACCTTAATGTATTCACCGTAAAAGAAAAAGTAGGTATCATCTTACTATAAAATAAAGTGGAGAAAACACAAATAAGACTTTTTTCCACACAGGTTTAATCGGCTATTTCCTGATATTCTTCAATGCGTTCTGATATTGACTGGTAATTGTGTTTGATACTTTCTTAGACTATTTCTGCCTCTGGCTGATGTGTATTTTCTTTCCAAACTCCACCAGAGCCTATGATTACACAGCATCCTATCTGTGGAAAACGGCAGTGCAGGGATAGGGAAGAAAACTATAAGCATCCAAAGGAGCCTGGCTAGCTCAGTTGGTAGAGCATGAGACTCTTAATCTCAGGGTCGTGGGTTTGAGCCCCACGTTGGGCGAAAACAACTAAAATTTTAGTGCTTTTTGACCAAAAAAATACATCCTATCTGTGGAAAACGGCATTGCAGGGATAGGGAAGAAAACTATAGGCATCCAAAGGAGCCCGGCTAGCTCAGTCGGTAGAGCATGAGACTCTTAATCTCAGGGTCGTGGGTTCGAGCCCCACGTTGGGTGAAAACAACTAAAATTTTAGAGCTTTTTGACCAAAAAAATAGAAATTGAAAGTCTCTTTACAATATTTGCAATATTTTCATTGTTAACATGCAATATATGAATGCATGTCTGGATGATGTGTAATGGGGCAATACCACACCTTAATGTATTCACCGTAAAAGAAAAAGTAGGTATCATCTTACTATAAAATAAAGTGGAGAAAACACAAATAAGACTTTTTTCCACACAGGTTTAATCGGCTATTTCCTGATATTCTTCAATGCGTTCTGATATTGACTGGTAATTGTGTTTGATACTTTCTTAGACTATTTCTGCCTCTGGCTGATGTGTATTTTCTTTCCAAACTCCACCAGAGCCTATGATTACACAGCATCCTATCTGTGGAAAACGGCAGTGCAGGGATAGGGAAGAAAACTATAAGCATCCAAAGGAGCCTGGCTAGCTCAGTTGGTAGAGCATGAGACTCTTAATCTCAGGGTCGTGGGTTCGAGCCCCATGTTGGGCAAAAACAACTAATATTTTAGTGCTTTTTGACCAAAAAAATAGAAATTGAAAGTCTCTTCACAATATTTGCAATATTTTCATTGTTAACATGCAATATATGAATGCATGTCTGGATGATGTTTAATGGGGCAATACCATACCTTAATGTATTCACTGTAAAAGAAAAAGTATGTATCATCTTATTATAAAATAAAGTGGAGAAAACACAAATAAGACTTTTTTTCACACAGGTTCAGTCAGCTATTTCCTGATATTCTTCAAAGTGTTCTGATATTGACTGGTAATTGTGTTTGATACTTTCTTAGACTATTTCTGCCTCTGGCTGATGTGTATTTTCTTTCCAAACTCCACCAGAGCCTATGATTACACAGCATTCTATCTGTGGAAAACGGCAGTGCAGGGATAGGGAAGAAAACTATAGGTATCCAAAGGAGCCCGGCTAGCTGAGTCGGTAGAGCATGAGACTCTTAATCTCAGGGTCGTGGGTTCAAGCCCCACGTTGGGCGAAAACAACTAAAATTTTAGTGCTTTTTGACCAAAAAAATAGAAATTGAAAGTCTCTTTACAATATTTGCAATATTTTGATTGTTAACATGCAATATATGAATGCATGTCTAGATGATGTGCAATGGGGCAATACCACACCTTAAAGTATTCACTGTAAAAGAAAAAGTATGTATCATCTTACTATAAAATAAAGTGGAGAAAACACAAATAAGACTTTTTTCCACACAGGTTTAATCGGCTATTTCCTGATATTCTTCAATGCGTTCTGATATTGACTGGTAATTGTGTTTGATACTTTCTTAGATTATTTCTGCCTCTGGCTGATGTGTATTTTCTTTCCAAACTCCACCAGAGCCTATGATTACACAGCATCATATCTGTGGAAAACGGCAGTGCAGGGATAGGGAAGAAAACTATAGGCATCCAAAGGAGCCCGGCTAGCTGAGTCGGTAGAGCATGAGACTCTTAATCTCAGGGTCGTGGGTTCGAGCCCAACGTTGGGTGAAAACAACTAAACTTGTAGTGCTTTTTGACCAAAAAAATACATCCTATCTGTGTAAAGCGGCAGTGCAGGGATAGGGAAGAAAACGTTGGGCGAAAACAACTAAAATTTTAGTGCTTTTTGACCAAAAAAATAGAAATTGAAAATCTCTTTACAATATTTGCAATATTTTCATTGTTAACATGCAATATATGAATGCATGTCTGGATGATGTGTAATGGGGCAATACCACACCTTAATGTATTCACTGTAAAAGAAAAAGTATGTATCATCTTACTATAAAATAAAGTGGAGAAAACACAAATAAGACTTTTTTCCACACAGGTTTAATCGGCTATTTCCTGATATTCTTCAATGCGTTCTGATATTGACTGGTAATTGTGTTTGATACTTTCTTAGACTATTTCTGCCTCTGGCTGATGTGTATTTTCTTTCCAAACTCCACCAGAGCCTATGATTACACAGCATCCTATCTGTGGAAAACGGCAGTGCAGGGATAGGGAAGAAAACTATAGGCATCCAAAGGAGCCCGGCTAGCTCAGTTGGTAGAGCATGAGACTCTTAATCTCAGGGTCGTGGGTTCGAGCCCCACGTTGGGCGAAAACAACTAAAATTTTAGTGCTTTTTGACCAAAAAAATAGAAATTGAAAGTCTCTTTACAATATTTGCAATATTTTCATTGTTAACATGCAATATATGAATGCATGTCTGGATGATGTGTAATGGGGCAATACCACACCTTAATGTATTCACTGTAAAAGAAAAAGTATGTATCATTTTACTATAAAATAAAGTGGAGAAAACACAAATAAGACTTTTTTCCACACAGGTTTAATCGGCTATATCCTGATATTCTTCAATGCGTTCTGATATTGACTGGTAATTGTGTTTGATACTTTCTTAGACTATTTCTGCCTCTGGCTGATGTGTATTTTCTTTCCAAACTCCACCAGAGCCTATGATTACACAGCATCCTATCTGTGGAAAACGGCAGTGCAGGGATAGGGAAGAAAACTATAGGCATCCAAATGAGCCCGGCTAGCTCAGTCGGTAGAGCATGAGACTCTTAATCTCAGCGTCGTGGGTTCGAGCCCCATGTTGGGCGAAAACAACTAAAATTTTAGTGCTTTTTGACCAAAAAAATAGAAATTGAAAGTCTCTTTACAATATTTGCAATATTTTGATTGTTAAAATGCAATATATGAATGCATTTCTGGATGATGTGTAATGGGTCAATACCACACCTTAATGTATTCACTGTAAAAGAAAAAGTATGTATCATCTTACTATAAAATAAAGTGGAGAAAACACAAATAAGACTTTTTTCCACACAGGTTTAATCGGCTATTTCCTGATATTCTTCAATGCGTTCTGATATTGACTGGTAATTGTGTTTGATACTTTCTTAGACTATTTCTGCCTCTGGCTGATGTGTATTTTCTTTCCAAACTCCACCAGAGCCTATGATTACACAGCATCCTATCTGTGGAAAGCGGCTGTGCAGGGATAGGGAAGAAAACTATAGGCATCCAAAGGAGCCCGGCTAGCTCAGTCGGTAGAGCATGAGACTCTAAATCTCAGGGTCGTGGGTTCGAGCCCCACGTTGGGCGAAAACAACTAAAATTGTTGTGCTTTTTGACCAAAAAAATACATCGTATCTGTGGAAAACGGCAGTGCAGGGATAGGGAAGAAAACTATGGGCATCAAAAGTAGCCCGGCTTGCTCAGTCGGTAGCGCATGAGACTCTTAATCTCAGGGTCGTGGGTTCGAGCCTCACGTTGGGCGAAAACAACTAAAATTGTAGTGCTTTTTGACCAAAAAAATAGAAATTGAAAGTCTCTTTACAATATTTGCAATATTTTGATTGTTAACATGCAATATATGAATGCATGTCTGGATGATGTGTAAAGGGGCAATACCACACCTTAATGTATTCACTGTAAAAGAAAAAGTATGTATCATCTTACTATAAAATAAAGTGGAGAAAACACAAATAAGACTTTTTTCCACACAGGTTTAATCGGCTATTTCCTGATATTCTTCAATGCGTTCTGATATTGACTGGTAATTGTGTTTGATACTTTCTTAGACTATTTCTGCCTCTGGCTGATGTGTATTTTCTTTCCAAACTCCACCAGAGCCTATGATTACACAGCATCCTATCTGTGGAAAGCGGCAGTGCAGGGATAGGGAAGAAAACTATAGGCATCCAAAGGAGCCCGGCTAGCTCAGTCGGTAGAGCATGAGACTCTTAATCTCAGGGTCGTGGGTTCGAACCCCACGTTGGGCGAAAACAACTAAAATTGTAGTGCTTTTTGACCAAAAAAATACATCCTATCTGTGGAAAACGGCAGTGCAGGGATAGGGAAGAAAACTATAGGCATCCAAAGGAGCCCGGCTAGCTCAGTCGGTAGAGCATGAGACTCTTAATCTCAGCGTCGTGGGTTCGAGCCCCACGTTGGGCGAAAACAACTAAAATTGTAGTGCTTTTTGACCAAAAAAATACATCCTATCTGTGGAAACCGGCAGTGCAGGGATAGGGAAGAAAACTATGGGCAACCAAAGGAGCCCGGCTTGCTCAGTCGGTAGCGCATGAGACTCTTAATCTCAGGGTCGTGGGTTCGAGCCCCACGTTGGGCGAAAACAACTAAAATTTTAGTGCTTTTTGACCAAAAAAATAGAAATTGAAAGTCTCTTTACAATATTTGCAATATTTTCATTGTTAACATGCAATATATGAATGCATGTCTGGATGATGTGTAATGGGGCAATACCACACCTTAATGTATTCACTGTTAAAGAAAAAGTATGTATCATCTTACTATAAAATAAAGTGGAGAAAACACAAATAAGACTTTTTTCCACACAGGTTTAATCGGCTATTTCCTGATATTCTTCAATGCGTTCTGATATTGACTGGTAATTGTGTTTGATACTTTCTTAGACTATTTCTGCCTCTGGCTGATGTGTATTTTCTTTCCAAACTCCACCAGAGCCTATGATTACACAGCATCCTATCTGTGGAAAACGGCAGTGCAGGGATAGGGAAGAAAACTATAGGCATCCAAAGGAGCCCGGCTAGCTCAGTTGGTAGAGCATGAGACTCTTAATCTCAGGGTCGTGGGTTCGAGCCCAACGTTGGGCGAAAACAACTAAACTTGTAGTGCTTTTTGACCAAAAAAATACATCCTATCTGTGTAAAGCGGCAGTGCAGGGATAGGGAAGAAAACGTTGGGCGAAAACAACTAAAATTTTAGTGCTTTTTGACCAAAAAAATAGAAATTGAAAATCTCTTTACAATATTTGCAATATTTTCATTGTTAACATGCAATATATGAATGCATGTCTGGATGATGTGTAATGGGGCAATACCACACCTTAATGTATTCACTGTAAAAGAAAAAGTATGTATCATCTTACTATAAAATAAAGTGGAGAAAACACAAATAAGACTTTTTTCCACACAGGTTTAATCGGCTATTTCCTGATATTCTTCAATGCGTTCTGATATTGACTGGTAATTGTGTTTGATACTTTCTTAGACTATTTCTGCCTCTGGCTGATGTGTATTTTCTTTCCAAACTCCACCAGAGCCTATGATTACACAGCATCCTATCTGTGGAAAACGGCAGTGCAGGGATAGGGAAGAAAACTATAGGCATCCAAAGGAGCCCGGCTAGCTCAGTTGGTAGAGCATGAGACTCTTAATCTCAGGGTCGTGGGTTCGAGCCCCACGTTGGGCGAAAACAACTAAAATTTTAGTGCTTTTTGACCAAAAAAATAGAAATTGAAAGTCTCTTTACAATATTTGCAATATTTTCATTGTTAACATGCAATATATGAATGCATGTCTGGATGATGTGTAATGGGGCAATACCACACCTTAATGTATTCACTGTAAAAGAAAAAGTATGTATCATTTTACTATAAAATAAAGTGGAGAAAACACAAATAAGACTTTTTTCCACACAGGTTTAATCGGCTATATCCTGATATTCTTCAATGCGTTCTGATATTGACTGGTAATTGTGTTTGATACTTTCTTAGACTATTTCTGCCTCTGGCTGATGTGTATTTTCTTTCCAAACTCCACCAGAGCCTATGATTACACAGCATCCTATCTGTGGAAAACGGCAGTGCAGGGATAGGGAAGAAAACTATAGGCATCCAAATGAGCCCGGCTAGCTCAGTCGGTAGAGCATGAGACTCTTAATCTCAGCGTCGTGGGTTCGAGCCCCATGTTGGGCGAAAACAACTAAAATTTTAGTGCTTTTTGACCAAAAAAATAGAAATTGAAAGTCTCTTTACAATATTTGCAATATTTTGATTGTTAAAATGCAATATATGAATGCCTTTTCTGGATGATGTGTAATGGGTCAATACCACACCTTAATGTATTCACTGTAAAAGAAAAAGTATGTATCATCTTACTATAAAATAAAGTGGAGAAAACACAAATAAGACTTTTTTCCACACAGGTTTAATCGGCTATTTCCTGATATTCTTCAATGCGTTCTGATATTGACTGGTAATTGTGTTTGATACTTTCTTAGACTATTTCTGCCTCTGGCTGATGTGTATTTTCTTTCCAAACTCCACCAGAGCCTATGATTACACAGCATCCTATCTGTGGAAAGCGGCTGTGCAGGGATAGGGAAGAAAACTATAGGCATCCAAAGGAGCCCGGCTAGCTCAGTCGGTAGAGCATGAGACTCTAAATCTCAGGGTCGTGGGTTCGAGCCCCACGTTGGGCGAAAACAACTAAAATTGTAGTGCTTTTTGACCAAAAAAATACATCGTATCTGTGGAAAACGGCAGTGCAGGGATAGGGAAGAAAACTATGGGCATCAAAAGGAGCCCGGCTTGCTCAGTCGGTAGCGCATGAGACTCTTAATCTCAGGGTCGTGGGTTCGAGCCTCACGTTGGGCGAAAACAACTAAAATTGTAGTGCTTTTTGACCAAAAAAATAGAAATTGAAAGTCTCTTTACAATATTTGCAATATTTTGATTGTTAACATGCAATATATGAATGCATGTCTGGATGATGTGTAAAGGGGCAATACCACACCTTAATGTATTCACTGTAAAAGAAAAAGTATGTATCATCTTACTATAAAATAAAGTGGAGAAAACACAAATAAGACTTTTTTCCACACAGGTTTAATCGGCTATTTCCTGATATTCTTCAATGCGTTCTGATATTGACTGGTAATTGTGTTTGATACTTTCTTAGACTATTTCTGCCTCTGGCTGATGTGTATTTTCTTTCCAAACTCCACCAGAGCCTATGATTACACAGCATCCTATCTGTGGAAAGCGGCAGTGCAGGGATAGGGAAGAAAACTATAGGCATCCAAAGGAGCCCGGCTAGCTCAGTCGGTAGAGCATGAGACTCTTAATCTCAGGGTCGTGGGTTCGAACCCCACGTTGGGCGAAAACAACTAAAATTGTAGTGCTTTTTGACCAAAAAAATACATCCTATCTGTGGAAAACGGCAGTGCAGGGATAGGGAAGAAAACTATAGGCATCCAAAGGAGCCCGGCTAGCTCAGTCGGTAGAGCATGAGACTCTTAATCTCAGCGTCGTGGGTTCGAGCCCCACGTTGGGCGAAAACAACTAAAATTGTAGTGCTTTTTGACCAAAAAAATACATCCTATCTGTGGAAACCGGCAGTGCAGGGATAGGGAAGAAAACTATGGGCAACCAAAGGAGCCCGGCTTGCTCAGTCGGTAGCGCATGAGACTCTTAATCTCAGGGTCGTGGGTTCGAGCCCCACGTTGGGTGAAAACAACTAAAATTTTAGTGCTTTTTGACCAAAAAAATAGAAATTGAAAGTCTCTTTACAATATTTGCAATATTTTCATTGTTAACATGCAATATATGAATGCATGTCTGGATGATGTGTAATGGGGCAATACCACACCTTAATGTAGTCACTGTTAAAGAAAAAGTATGTATCATCTTACTATAAAATAAAGTGGAGAAAACACAAATAAGACTTTTTTCCACACAGGTTTAATCGGCTATTTCCTGATATTCTTCAATGCGTTCTGATATTGACTGGTAATTGTGTTTGATACTTTCTTAGACTATTTCTGCCTCTGGCTGATGTGTATTTTCTTTCCAAACTCCACCAGAGCCTATGATTACACAGCATCCTATCTGTGGAAAGCGGCAGTGCAGGGATAGGGAAGAAAACTATAGGCATCCAAAGGAGCCCGACTAGCTCAGTCGGTAGAGCATGAGACTCTTAATCTCAGCGTCGTGGGTTTGAGCCCCATGTTGGGCAAAAACAACTAAAATTTTAGTGCTTTTTGACCAAAAAAATAGAAATTGAAAGTCTCTTTACAATATTTGCAATATTTTGATTGTTAAAATACAATATATGAATGCATGTCTGGATGATGTGTAATGGGTCAATACCACACCTTAATGTATTCACTGTAAAAGAAAAAGTATGTATCATCTTACTATAAAATAAAGTGGAGAAAACACAAATAAGACTTTTTTCCACACAGGTTTAATCGGCTATTTCCTGATATTCTTCAATGCGTTCTGATATTGACTGGTAATTGTGTTTGATACTTTCTTAGACTATTTCTACCTCTGGCTGATGTGTATTTTCTTTCCAAACTCCACCAGAGCCTATGATTACACAGCATCCTATCTGTGGAAAACGGCAGTGCAGGGATAGGGAAGAAAACTATAGGCATCCTAAGGAGCCCGGCTAGCTCAATTGGTAGAGCATGAGACTCTTAATCTCAGGGTCGTGGGTTCAAGCCCCAATATGGCAAAAACAACTAAAATTTTCGTGCTTTTTGACCAAAAAAATAGAAATTGAAAGTCTCTTTACAATATTTGCAATATTTTGATTGTTAACATGCAATATATGAATGCATGTCTGGATGATGTGTAATGGGGCAATACCACACCTTAATGTATTCACTGTAAAAGAAAAAGTATGTATCATCTTACTATAAAATAAAGTGGAGAAAACACAAATAAGACTTTTTTCCACAAAGGTTTAATCGGCTATTTCCTGATATTCTTCAATGCGTTCTGATATTGACTGGTAATTGTGTTTGATACTTTCTTAGACTATTTCTGCCTCTGGCTGATGTGTATTTTCTTTCCAAACTCCACCAGAGCCTATGATTACACAGCATCCTATCTGTGGAAAGCGGCAGTGCAGGGATAGGGAAGAAAACTATAGGCATCCAAAGGAGCCCGGCTAGCTCAGTCGGTAGAGCATGAGACTCTTAATCTCAGGGTTGTGGGTTCGAGCCCCACGTTGAGCGAAAACAACTAAAATTGTAGTGCTTTTTGACCAAAAAAATACATCCTATCTGTGGAAAACGGCATTGCAGGGATAGGGAAGAAAACTATAAGCAGCCAAAGGAGCCCGGCTAGCTCAGTCGGTAGAGCATGAGACTCTTAATCTCAGGGTCGTGGGTTCGAGCCCCACGTTGGGTGAAAACAACTAAAATTTTAGTGCTTTTTGACCAAAAAAATAGAAATTGAAAGTCTCTTTACAATATTTGCAATATTTTCATTGTTAACATGCAATATATGAATGCATGTCTGGATGATGTGTAATGGGGCAATACCACACCTTAATGTATTCACTGTAAAAGAAAAAGTATGTATCATCTTACTATAAAATAAAGTGGAGAAAACACAAATAAGACTTTTTTCCACACAGGTTTAATCGGCTATATCCTGATATTCTTCAATGCGTTCTGATATTGACTGGTAATTGTGTTTGATACTTTCTTAGACTATTTCTGCCTCTGGCTGATGTGTATTTTCTTTCCAAACTCCACCAGAGCCTTTGATTACACAGCATCCTATCTGTGGAAAACGGCAGTGCAGGGATAGGGAAGAAAACTATAGGCATCCAAAGGAGCCCGACTAGCTCAGTCGGTAGAGCATGAGACTCTTAATCTCAGCGTCGTGGGTTTGAGCCCCATGTTGGGCAAAAACAACTAAAATTTTAGTGCTTTTTGACCAAAAAAATAGAAATTGAAAGTCTCTTTACAATATTTGCAATATTTTGATTGTTAAAATACAATATATGAATGCATGTCTGGATGATGTGTAATGGGTCAATACCACACCTTAATGTATTCACTGTAAAAGAAAAAGTATGTATCATCTTACTATAAAATAAAGTGGAGAAAACACAAATAAGACTTTTTTCCACACAGGTTTAATCGGCTATTTCCTGATATTCTTCAATGCGTTCTGATATTGACTGGTAATTGTGTTTGATACTTTCTTAGACTATTTCTACCTCTGGCTGATGTGTATTTTCTTTCCAAACTCCACCAGAGCCTATGATTACACAGCATCCTATCTGTGGAAAACGGCAGTGCAGGGATAGGGAAGAAAACTATAGGCATCCAAAGGAGCCCGGCTAGCTCAGTCGGTAGAGCATGAGACTCTTAATCTCAGGGTTGTGGGTTCGAGCCCCACGTTGAGCGAAAACAACTAAAATTGTAGTGCTTTTTGACCAAAAAAATACATCCTATCTGTGGAAAACGGCAGTGCAGGGATAGGGAAGAAAACTATAGGCATCCAAAGAAGCCCGGCTTGCTCAGTCGGTAGCGCATGAGACTCTTAATCTCAGGGTCGTGGGTTCTAGCCCCACGTTGGGTGAAAACAACTAAAATTGTAGTGCTTTTTGACCAAAAAAATAGAAATTGAAAGTCTCTTTACAATATTTGCAATATTTTCATTGTTAACATGCAATATATGAATGCATGTCTGGATGATGTGTAATGGGGCAATACCACACCTTAATGTATTCACTGTAAAAGAAAAAGTATGTATCATCTTACTATAAAATAAAGTGGAGAAAACACAAATAAGACTTTTTTCCACACAGGTTTAATCGGCTATTTCCTGATATTCTTCAATGCGTTCTGATGTTGACTGGTAATTGTGTTTGATACTTTCTTAGACTATTTTTGCCTCTGGCTGATGTGTATTTTCTTTCCAAACTCCACCAGAGCCTATGATTACACAGCATCCTATCTGTGGAAAACGGCAGTGCAGGAATAGGGAAGAAAACTATAGGCATCCAAAGGAGCCCGGCTAGCTCAGTCGGTAGAGCATGAGACTCTTAATCTCAGGGTCGTGGGTTCGAGCCCCACGTTGGGCGAAAACAACTAAAATTGTAGTACTTTTTGACCAAAAAAATACATCCTATCTGTGGAAAACGGCAGTGCAGGGATAGGGAAGAAAACTATAGGCATCCAAAGGAGCCCGGCTAGCTCAGTCGGTAGAGCATGAGACTCTTAATCTCAGGGTTGTGGGTTCGAGCCCCACGTTGGGCGAAAACAACTAAAATTGTAGTGCATTTTGACCAAAAAAATACATCCTATCTGTGGAAACCGGCAGTGCAGGGATAGGGAAGAAAACTATGGGCATCCAAAGGAGCCCGGCTTGCTCAGTCGGTAGCGCATGAGACTCTTAATCTCAGGGTCGTGGGTTCGAGCCCCACGTTGGGCGAAAACAACTAAAATTTTAGTGCTTTTTGACCAAAAAAATAGAAATTGAAAGTCTCTTTACAATATTTGCAATATTTTGATTGTTAACATGCAATATATGAATGCATGTCTGGATGATGTGTAATGGGGCAATACCACACCTTAATGTATTCACTGTAAAAGAAAAAGTATGTATCATCTTACTATAAAATAAAGTGGAGAAAACACAAATAAAACTTTTTTCCACACAGGTTTAATCGGCTATTTCCTGATATTCTTCATTGCGTTCTGATATTGACTGGTAATTGTGTTTGATACTTTCTTAGACTATTTCTGCCTCTGGCTGATGTGTATTTTCTTTCCAAACTCCACCAGAGCCTATGATTACACAGCATCCTATCTGTGGAAAACGGCAGTGCAGGGATAGGGAAGAAAACTATAGGCATCCAAAGGAGCCCGGCTAGCTCAGTTGGTAGAGCATGAGACTCTTAATCTCAGGGTCGTGGGTTCGAGCCCCACGTTGGGCCAAAACAACTAAAATTTTAGTGCTTTTTGACCAAAAAAATAGAAATTGAAAGTCTCTTTACAATATTTGCAATATTTTGATTGTTAACATGCAATATATGAATGCATGTCTGGATGATGTGTAAAGGGGCAATACCACACCTTAATGTATTCACTGTAAAAGAAAAAGTATGTATCATCTTACTATAAAATAAAGTGGAGAAAACACAAATAAGACTTTTTTCCACACAGGTTAAATCGGCTATTTCCTGATATTCTTCAATGCGTTCTGATATTGACTGGTAATTGTGTTTGATACTTTCTTAGACTATTTCTGCCTCTGGCTGATGTGTATTTTCTTTCCAAACTCCACCAGAGCCTATGATTACACAGCATCCTATCTGTGGAAAACGGCAGTGCAGGGATAGGGAAGAAAACTATAGGCATCCAAAGGAGCCCGGCTAGCTCAGTCGGTAGAGCATGAGACTCTTAATCTCAGGGTCGTGGGTTCGAGCCCCACATTGGGCGAAAACAACTAAACTTTTAGTGCTTTTGGACCAACAAAATACATCCTATCTGTGGAAACCGGCAGTGCAGGGATAGGGAAGAAAACTATGGGCATCCAAAGGAGCCTGGCTTGCTCAGTCGGTAGAGCATGAGACTCTTAATCTCAGGGTCGTGGGTTCGAGCCCCACGTTGGGCGAAAACAACTAAAATTGTAGTGCTTTTTGACCAAAAAAATACATCCTATCTGTGGAAAACGGCAGTGCAGGGATAGGGAAGAAAACTATAGGCATCCAAAGGAGCCCGGCTAGCTCAGTTGGTAGAGCATGAGACTCTTAATCTCAGGGTCGTGGGTTCGAGCCCCACGTTGGGCCAAAACAACTAAAATTTTAGTGCTTTTTGACCAAAAAAATAGAAATTGAAAGTCTCTTTACAATATTTGCAATATTTTGATTGTTAACATGCAATATATGAATGCATGTCTGGATGATGTGTAAAGGGGCAATACCACACCTTAATGTATTCACTGTAAAAGAAAAAGTATGTATCATCTTACTATAAAATAAAGTGGAGAAAACACAAATAAGACTTTTTTCCACACAGGTTAAATCGGCTATTTCCTGATATTCTTCAATGCGTTCTGATATTGACTGGTAATTGTGTTTGATACTTTCTTAGACTATTTCTGCCTCTGGCTGATGTGTATTTTCTTTCCAAACTCCACCAGAGCCTATGATTACACAGCATCCTATCTGTGGAAAACGGCAGTGCAGGGATAGGGAAGAAAACTATAGGCATCCAAAGGAGCCCGGCTAGCTCAGTCGGTAGAGCATGAGACTCTTAATCTCAGGGTCGTGGGTTCGAGCCCCACATTGGGCGAAAACAACTAAAATTTTAGTGCTTTTTGACCAAAAAAATACATCCTATCTGTGGAAACCGGCAGTGCAGGGATAGGGAAGAAAACTATGGGCATCCAAAGGAGCCTGGCTTGCTCAGTCGGTAGAGCATGAGACTCTTAATCTCAGCGTCGTGGGTTTGAGCCCCATGTTGGGCAAAAACAACTAAAATTTTAGTGCTTTTTGACCAAAAAAACAGAAATTGAAAGTCTCTTTACAATATTTGCAATATTTTGATTGTTAAAATACAATAAATGAATGCATGTCTGGATGATGTGTAATGGGTCAATACCACACCTTAATGTATTCACTGTAAAAGAAAAAGTATGTATCATCTTACTATAAAATAAAGTGGAGAAAACACAAATAAGACTTTTTTCCACACAGGTTTAATCGGCTATTTCCTGATATTCTTCAATGCGTTCTGATATTGACTGGTAATTGTGTTTGATACTTTCTTAGACTATTTCTACCTCTGGCTGATGTGTATTTTCTTTCCAAACTCCACCAGAGCCTATGATTACACAGCATCCTATCTGTGGAAAACGGCAGTGCAGGGATAGGGAAGAAAACTATAGGCATCTAAAGGAGCACGGCTAGCTCAATTGGTAGAGCATGAGACTCTTAATCTCAGGGTCGTGGGTTCGAGCCCCAATATGGCGAAAACAACTAAAATTTTCGTGCTTTTTGACCAAAAAAATAGAAATTGAAAGTCTCTTTACAATATTTGCAATATTTTGATTGTTAACATGCAATATATGAATGCATGTCTGGATGATGTGTAATGGGGCAATACCACACCTTAATGTATTCACTGTAAAAGAAAAAGTATGTATCATCTTACTATAAAATAAAGTGGAGAAAACACAAATAAGACTTTTTTCCACACAGGTTTAATCGGCTATTTCCTGATATTCTTCAATGCGTTCTGATATTGACTGGTAATTGTGTTTGATACTTTCTTAGACTATTTCTGCCTCTGGCTGATGTGTATTTTCTTTCCAAACTCCACCAGAGCCTATGATTACACAGCATCCTATCTGTGGAAAGCGGCAGTGCAGGGATAGGGAAGAAAACTATAGGCATCCAAAGGAGCCCGGCTAGCTCAGTCGGTAGCGCATGAGACTCTTAATCTCAGGGTTGTGGGTTCGAGCCCCACGTTGGGCGAAAACAACTAAAATTGTGGTGCATTTTGACCAAAAAAATACATCCTATCTGTGGAAACCGGCAGTGCAGGGATAGGGAAGAAAACTATGGGCATCCAAAGGAGCCCGGCTTGCTCAGTCGGTAGCGCATGAGACTCTTAATCTCAGGGTCGTGGGTTCGAGCCCCACGTTGGGCGAAAACAACTAAAATTTTAGTGCTTTTTGACCAAAAAAATAGAAATTGAAAGTCTCTTTACAATATTTGCAATATTTTGATTGTTAACATGCAATATATGAATGCATGTCTGGATGATGTGTAATGGGGCAATACCACACCTTAATGTATTCACTGTAAAAGAAAAAGTATGTATCATCTTACTATAAAATAAAGTGGAGAAAACACAAATAAAACTTTTTTCCACACAGGTTTAATCGGCTATTTCCTGATATTCTTCATTGCGTTCTGATATTGACTGGTAATTGTGTTTGATACTTTCTTAGACTATTTCTGCCTCTGGCTGATGTGTATTTTCTTTCCAAACTCCACCAGAGCCTATGATTACACAGCATCCTATCTGTGGAAAACGGCAGTGCAGGGATAGGGAAGAAAACTATAGGCATCCAAAGGAGCCCGGCTAGCTCATTTGGTAGAGCATGAGACTCTTAATATCAGGGTCGTGGGTTCGAGCCCCACGTTGGGCGAAAACAACTAAAATTTTAGTGCTTTTTGACCAAAAAAATAGAAATTGAAAGTCTCTTTACAATATTTGCAATATTTTGATTGTTAACATGCAATATATGAATGCATGTCTGGATGATGTGTAAAGGGGCAATACCACACCTTAATGTATTCACTGTAAAAGAAAAAGTATGTATCATCTTACTATAAAATAAAGTGGAGAAAACACAAATAAGACTTTTTTCCACACAGGTTAAATCGGCTATTTCCTGATATTCTTCAATGCGTTCTGATATTGACTGGTAATTGTGTTTGATACTTTCTTAGACTATTTCTGCCTCTGGCTGATGTGTATTTTCTTTCCAAACTCCACCAGAGCCTATGATTACACAGCATCCTATCTGTGGAAAGCAGCAGTGCAGGGATAGGGAAGAAAACTATAGGCATCCAAAGGAGCCCGGCTAGCTCAGTCGGTAGAGCATGAGACTCTTAATCTCAGGGTCGTGGGTTCGAGCCCCACGTTGAGCGAAAACAACTAAAATTGTAGTGCTTTTTGACCAAAAAAATACATCCTATCTGTGGAAACCGGCAGTGCAGGGATAGGGAAGAAAACTATGGGCATCCAAAGGAGCCCGGCTTGCTCAGTCGGTAGCGCATGACACTCTTAATCTCAGGGGCGTGGGTTCGAGCCCCACGTTGGGCGAAAACAACTAAAATTTTAGTGCTTTTTGACCAAAAGAATAGAAATTGAAAGTCTCTACAATATTTGCAATATTTTGATTGTTAACATACAATATATGAATGCATGTCTGGATGATGTGTAATGGGGCAATACCACACCTTAATGTATTCACTGTAAAAGAAAAAGTATGTATCATCTTACTATAAAATAAAGTGGAGAAAACACAAATAAGACTTTTTTCCACACAGGTTAAATCGGCTATTTCCTGATATTCTTCAATGCGTTCTGATATTGACTGGTAATTGTGTTTGATACTTTCTTAGACTATTTCTGCCTCTGGCTGATGTGTATTTTCTTTCCAAACTCCACCAGAGCCTATGATTACACAGCATCCTATCTGTGGAAAACGGCAGTGCAGGGATAGGGAAGAAAACTATAGGCATCCAAAGGAGCCCGGCTAGCTCAGTCGGTAGAGCATGAGACTCTTAATCTCAGGGTCGTGGGTTCGAGCCCCACATTGGGCGAAAACAACTAAAATTTTAGTGCTTTTTGACCAAAAAAATACATCCTATCTGTGGAAACCGGCAGTGCAGGGATAGGGAAGAAAACTATGGGCATCCAAAGGAGCCTGGCTTGCTCAGTCGGTAGAGCATGAGACTCTTAATCTCAGGGTCGTGGGTTCGAGCCCCACGTTGGGCGAAAACAACTAAAATTGTAGTGCTTTTTGACCAAAAAAATACATCCTATCTGTGGAAACCGGCAGTGCAGGGATAGGGAAGAAAACTATGGGCAACCAAAGGAGCCCGGCTTGCTCAGTCGGTAGCGCATGAGACTCTTAATCTCAGGGTCGTGGGTTCGAGCCCCACGTTGGGCGAAAACAACTAAAATTTTAGTGCTTTTTGACCAAAAAAATAGAAATTGAAAGTCTCTTTACAATATTTGCAATATTTTGATTGTTAACATGCAATATATGAATGCATGTCTGGATGATGTGTAAAGGGGCAATACCACACCTTAATGTATTCACTGTAAAAGAAAAAGTATGTATCATCTTACTATAAAATAAAGTGGAGAAAACACAAATAAGACTTTTTTCCACACAGGTTTAATCGGCTATTTCCTGATATTCTTCAATGCGTTCTGATATTGACTGGTAATTGTGTTTGATACTTTCTTAGACTATTTCTGCCTCTGGCTGATGTGTATTTTCTTTCCAAACTCCACCAGAGCCTATGATTACACAGCATCCTATCTGTGGAAAGCGGCAGTGCAGGGATAGGGAAGAAAACTATAGGCAGCCAAAGGAGCACGGCTAGCTCAGTCGGTAGAGCATGAGACTCTTAATCTAAGGGTCGTGGGTTCGAGCCCCACTTTGGGCGAAAACAACTAAAATTGTAGTGCTTTTTGACCAAAAAAATACATCCTATCTGTGGAAAACGGCAGTGCAGCGATAGGGAAGAAAACTATTGGCATCCAAAGGAGCCCGGCTAGCTCAGTCGGTAGAGCATGAGACTCTTAATCTCAGCGTCGTGGGTTCGAGCCCCACGTTGGGCGAAAACAACTAAAATTGTAGTGCTTTTTGACCAAAAAAATACATCCTATCTGTGGAAACCGGCAGTGCAGGGATAGGGAAGAAAACTATGGGCAACCAAAGGAGCCCGGCTTGCTCAGTCGGTAGCGCATGAGACTCTTAATCTCAGGGTCGTGGGTTCGAGCCCCACGTTGGGCGAAAACAACTAAAATTTTAGTGCTTTTTGACCAAAAAAATAGAAATTGAAAGTCTCTTTACAATATTTGCAATATTTTCATTGTTAACATGCAATATATGAATGCATGTCTGGATGATGTGTAATGGGGCAATACCACACCTTAATGTATTCACTGTTAAAGAAAAAGTATGTATCATCTTACTATAAAATAAAGTGGAGAAAACACAAATAAGACTTTTTTCCACACAGGTTTAATCGGCTATTTCCTGATATTCTTCAATGCGTTCTGATATTGACTGGTAATTGTGTTTGATACTTTCTTAGACTATTTCTGCCTCTGGCTGATGTGTATTTTCTTTCCAAACTCCACCAGAGCCTATGATTACACAGCATCCTATCTGTGGAAAACGGCAGTGCAGGGATAGGGAAGAAAACTATAGGCATCCAAAGAAGCCCGGCTAGCTCAGTCGGTAGAGCATGAGACTCTTAATCTCAGGGTTGTGGGTTTGAGCCCCACGTTGGGCGAAAACAACTAAAATTTTAGTGCTTTTTGACCAAAAAAATACATCCTATCTGTGGAAAACGGCATTGCAGGGATAGGGAAGAAAACTATAAGCAGCCAAAGGAGCCCGGCTAGCTCAGTCGGTAGAGCATGAGACTCTTAATCTCAGGGTCGTGGGTTCGAGCCCCACGTTGGGTGAAAACAACTAAAATTTTAGTGCTTTTTGACCAAAAAAATAGAAATTGAAAGTCTCTTTACAATATTTGCAATATTTTCATTGTTAACATGCAATATATGAATGCATGTCTGGATGATGTGTAATGGGTCAATACCACACCTTAATGTATTCACTGTAAAAGAAAAAGTATGTATCATCTTACTATAAAATAAAGTGGAGAAAACACAAATAAGACTTTTTTCCACACAGGTTTAATCGGCTATTTCCTGATATTCTTCAATGCGTTCTGATATTGACTGGTAATTGTGTTTGATACTTTCTTAGACTATTTCTGCCTCTGGCTGATGTGTATTTTCTTTCCAAACTCCACCAGAGCCTATGATTACACAGCATCCTATCTGTGGAAAACGGCAGTGCAGGGATAGGGAAGAAAACTATAGGCATCCAAAGGAGCCCGACTAGCTCAGTCGGTAGAGCATGAGACTCTTAATCTCAGCGTCGTGGGTTCGAGCCCCATGTTGGGCGAAAACAACTAAAATTTTAGTGCTTTTTGACTAAAAAAATAGAAATTGAAAGTCTCTTTACAATATTTGCAATATTTTGATTGTTAACATGCAATATATGAATGCATGTCTGGATGATGTGTAATGGGGCAATACCACACCTTAATGTATTCACTGTAAAAGAAAAAGTATGTATCATCTTACTATAAAATAAAGTGGAGAAAACACAAATAAGACATTTTTCCACACAGGTTCAATCGGCTATTTCCTGATATTCTTCAATGCGTTCTGATATTGACTGGTAATTGTGTTTGATACTTTCTTAGACTATTTCTGCCTCTGGCTGATGTGTATTTTCTTTCCAAACTCCACCAGAGCCTATGATTACACAGCATCCTATCTGTGGAAAGCGGCAGTGCAGGGATAGGGAAGAAAACTATAGGCATCCAAAGGAGCCCGGCTAGCTCAGTCGGTAGAGCATGAGACTCTTAATCTCAGGGTTGTGGGTTCGAGCCCCACGTTGAGCGAAAACAACTAAAATTGTAGTGCTTTTTGACCAAAAAAATACATCCTATCTGTGGAAAACGGCAGTGCAGGGATAGGGAAGAAAACTATAGGCATACAAAGGAGCCCGGCTTGCTCAGTCGGTAGCGCATGAGACTCTTAATCTCAGGGTCGTGGGTTCTAGCCCCACGTTGGGCGAAAACAACTAAAATTGCAGTGCTTTTTGACCAAAAAAATAGAAATTGAAAGTCTCTTTACAATATTTGCAATATTTTCATTGTTAACATGCAATATATGAATGCATGTCTGGATGATGTGTAATGGGGCAATACCACACCTTAATGTATTCACTGTAAAAGAAAAAGTATGTATCATCTTACTATTAAATAAAGTGGAGAAAACACAAATAAGACTTTTTTCCACACAGGTTTAATCGCCTATTTCCTGATATTCTTCAATGCGTTCTGATATTGACTGGTAATTGTGTTTGATACTTTCTTAGACTATTTCTGCCTCTGGCTGATGTGTATTTTCTTTCCAAACTCCACCAGAGCCTATGATTACACAGCATCCTATCTGTGGAAAGCGGCAGTGCAGGGATAGGGAAGAAAACTATAGGCATCCAAAGGAGCCCGGCTAGCTCAGTCGGTAGAGCATGAGACTCTTAATCTCAGGGTTGTGGGTTCGAGCCCCACGTTGAGCGAAAACAACTAAAATTGTAGTGCTTTTTGACCAAAAAAATACATCCTATCTGTGGAAAACGGCAGTGCAGGGATAGGGAAGAAAACTATAGGCATACAAAGGAGCCCGGCTTGCTCAGTCGGTAGCGCATGAGACTCTTAATCTCAGGGTCGTGGGTTCTAGCCCCACGTTGGGCGAAAACAACTAAAATTGCAGTGCTTTTTGACCAAAAAAATAGAAATTGAAAGTCTCTTTACAATATTTGCAATATTTTCATTGTTAACATGCAATATATGAATGCATGTCTGGATGATGTGTAATGGGGCAATACCACACCTTAATGTATTCACTGTAAAAGAAAAAGTATGTATCATCTTACTATTAAATAAAGTGGAGAAAACACAAATAAGACTTTTTTCCACACAGGTTTAATCGCCTATTTCCTGATATTCTTCAATGCGTTCTGATATTGACTGGTAATTGTGTTTGATACTTTCTTAGACTATTTTTGCCTCTGGCTGATGTGTATTTTCTTTCCAAACTCCACCAGAGCCTATGATTACACAGCATCCTATCTGTGGAAAACGGCAGTGCAGGAATAGGGAAGAAAACTATAGGCATCCAAAGGAGCCCGGCTAGCTCAGTCGGTAGTGCATGAGACTCTTAATCTCAGGGTCGTGGGTTCGAGCCCCACGTTGGGCGAAAACAACTAAAATTGTAGTACTTTTTGACCAAAAAAATACATCCTATCTGTGGAAAACGGCAGTGCAGGGATAGGGAAGAAAACTATAGGCATCCAAAGGAGCCCGGCTAGCTCAGTCGGTAGAGCATGAGACTCTTAATCTCAGGGTTGTGGGTTCGAGCCCCATGTTGGGCGAAAACAACTAAAATTGTAGTGCATTTTGACCAAAAAAATACATCCTATCTGTGGAAACCGGCAGTGCAGGGATAGGGAAGAAAACTATGGGCATCCAAAGGAGCCCGGCTTGCTCAGTCGGTAGCGCATGAGACTCTTAATCTCAGGGTCGTGGGTTGGAGCCCCACGTTGGGCGAAAACAACTAAAATTTTAGTGCTTTTTGACCAAAAAAATAGAAATTGAAAGTCTCTTTACAATATTTGCAATATTTTGATTGTTAACATGCAATATATGAATGCATGTCTGGATGATGTGTAATGGGGCAATACCACACCTTAATGTATTCACTGTAAAAGAAAAAGTATGTATCATCTTACTATAAAATAAAGTGGAGAAAACACAAATAAAACTTTTTTCCACACAGGTTTAATCGGCTATTTCCTGATATTCTTCATTGCGTTCTGATATTGACTGGTAATTGTGTTTGATACTTTCTTAGACTATTTCTGCCTCTGGCTGATGTGTATTTTCTTTCCAAACTCCACCAGAGCCTATGATTACACAGCATCCTATCTGTGGAAACCGGCAGTGCAGGGATAGGGAAGAAAACTATGGGCATCCAAAGGAGCCCGGCTTGCTCAGTCGGTAGCGCATGAGACTCTTAATCTCAGGGTCGTGGGTTCGAGCCCCACGTTGGGCGAAAACAACTAAAATTTTAGTGCTTTTTGACCAAAAAAATAGAAATTGAAAGTCTCTTTACAATATTTGCAATATTTTGATTGTTAACATGCAATATATGAATGCATGTCTGGATGATGTGTAATGGGGCAATACCACACCTTAATGTATTCACTGTAAAAGAAAAAGTATGTATCATCTTACTATAAAATAAAGTGGAGAAAACACAAATAAGACTTTTTTCCACACAGGTTCAATCGGCTATTTCCTGATATTCTTCAATGCGTTCTGATATTGACTGGTAATTGTGTTTGATACTTTCTTAGACTATTTCTGCCTCTGGCTGATGTGTATTTTCTTTCCAAACTCCACCAGAGCCTATGATTACACAGCATCCTATCTGTGGAAAGCGGCAGTGCAGGGATAGGGAAGAAAACTATAGGCATCCAAAGGAGCCCGGCTAGCTCAGTCGGTAGAGCATGAGACTCTTAATCTCAGGGTTGTGGGTTCGAGCCCCACGTTGAGCGAAAACAACTAAAATTGTAGTGCTTTTTGACCAAAAAAATACATCCTATCTGTGGAAAACGGCAGTGCAGGGATAGGGAAGAAAACTATAGGCATACAAAGGAGCCCGGCTTGCTCAGTCGGTAGCGCATGAGACTCTTAATCTCAGGGTCGTGGGTTCTAGCCCCACGTTGGGCGAAAACAACTAAAATTGCAGTGCTTTTTGACCAAAAAAATAGAAATTGAAAGTCTCTTTACAATATTTGCAATATTTTCATTGTTAACATGCAATATATGAATGCATGTCTGGATGATGTGTAATGGGGCAATACCACACCTTAATGTATTCACTGTAAAAGAAAAAGTATGTATCATCTTACTATTAAATAAAGTGGAGAAAACACAAATAAGACTTTTTTCCACACAGGTTTAATCGCCTATTTCCTGATATTCTTCAATGCGTTCTGATATTGACTGGTAATTGTGTTTGATACTTTCTTAGACTATTTCTGCCTCTGGCTGATGTGTATTTTCTTTCCAAACTCCACCAGAGCCTATGATTACACAGCATCCTATCTGTGGAAAGCGGCAGTGCAGGGATAGGGAAGAAAACTATAGGCATCCAAAGGAGCCCGGCTAGCTCAGTCGGTAGAGCATGAGACTCTTAATCTCAGGGTTGTGGGTTCGAGCCCCACGTTGAGCGAAAACAACTAAAATTGTAGTGCTTTTTGACCAAAAAAATACATCCTATCTGTGGAAAACGGCAGTGCAGGGATAGGGAAGAAAACTATAGGCATACAAAGGAGCCCGGCTTGCTCAGTCGGTAGCGCATGAGACTCTTAATCTCAGGGTCGTGGGTTCTAGCCCCACGTTGGGCGAAAACAACTAAAATTGCAGTGCTTTTTGACCAAAAAAATAGAAATTGAAAGTCTCTTTACAATATTTGCAATATTTTCATTGTTAACATGCAATATATGAATGCATGTCTGGATGATGTGTAATGGGGCAATACCACACCTTAATGTATTCACTGTAAAAGAAAAAGTATGTATCATCTTACTATTAAATAAAGTGGAGAAAACACAAATAAGACTTTTTTCCACACAGGTTTAATCGCCTATTTCCTGATATTCTTCAATGCGTTCTGATATTGACTGGTAATTGTGTTTGATACTTTCTTAGACTATTTTTGCCTCTGGCTGATGTGTATTTTCTTTCCAAACTCCACCAGAGCCTATGATTACACAGCATCCTATCTGTGGAAAACGGCAGTGCAGGAATAGGGAAGAAAACTATAGGCATCCAAAGGAGCCCGGCTAGCTCAGTCGGTAGTGCATGAGACTCTTAATCTCAGGGTCGTGGGTTCGAGCCCCACGTTGGGCGAAAACAACTAAAATTGTAGTACTTTTTGACCAAAAAAATACATCCTATCTGTGGAAAACGGCAGTGCAGGGATAGGGAAGAAAACTATAGGCATCCAAAGGAGCCCGGCTAGCTCAGTCGGTAGAGCATGAGACTCTTAATCTCAGGGTTGTGGGTTCGAGCCCCATGTTGGGCGAAAACAACTAAAATTGTAGTGCATTTTGACCAAAAAAATACATCCTATCTGTGGAAACCGGCAGTGCAGGGATAGGGAAGAAAACTATGGGCATCCAAAGGAGCCCGGCTTGCTCAGTCGGTAGCGCATGAGACTCTTAATCTCAGGGTCGTGGGTTGGAGCCCCACGTTGGGCGAAAACAACTAAAATTTTAGTGCTTTTTGACCAAAAAAATAGAAATTGAAAGTCTCTTTACAATATTTGCAATATTTTGATTGTTAACATGCAATATATGAATGCATGTCTGGATGATGTGTAATGGGGCAATACCACACCTTAATGTATTCACTGTAAAAGAAAAAGTATGTATCATCTTACTATAAAATAAAGTGGAGAAAACACAAATAAAACTTTTTTCCACACAGGTTTAATCGGCTATTTCCTGATATTCTTCATTGCGTTCTGATATTGACTGGTAATTGTGTTTGATACTTTCTTAGACTATTTCTGCCTCTGGCTGATGTGTATTTTCTTTCCAAACTCCACCAGAGCCTATGATTACACAGCATCCTATCTGTGGAAACCGGCAGTGCAGGGATAGGGAAGAAAACTATGGGCATCCAAAGGAGCCCGGCTTGCTCAGTCGGTAGCGCATGAGACTCTTAATCTCAGGGTCGTGGGTTCGAGCCCCACGTTGGGCGAAAACAACTAAAATTTTAGTGCTTTTTGACCAAAAAAATAGAAATTGAAAGTCTCTTTACAATATTTGCAATATTTTGATTGTTAACATGCAATATATGAATGCATGTCTGGATGATGTGTAATGGGGCAATACCACACCTTAATGTATTCACTGTAAAAGAAAAAGTA
>NC_090928.1:529078994-529096494 GCF_040938575.1 Ambystoma mexicanum | reverse complement strand
ATGCATGTCTGGATGATGTGTAAAGGGGCAATACCACACCTTAATGTATTCACTGTAAAAGAAAAAGTATGTATCATCTTACTATAAAATAAAGTGGAGAAACACAAATAAGACTTTTTTCCACACAGGTTTAATCGGCTATTTCCTGATATTCTTCAATGCGTTCTGATATTGACTGGTAATTGTGTTTGATACTTTCTTAGACTATTTCTGCCTCTGGCTGATGTGTATTTTCTTTCCAAACTCCACCAGAGCCTATGATTACACAGCATCCTATCTGTGGAAAACGGCAGTGCAGGGATAGGGAAGAAAACTATAGGCATCCAAAGGAGCCCGGCTAGCTCAGTTGGTAGAGCATGAGACTCTTAATCTCAGGGTCGTGGGTTCGAGCCCCACGTTGGGCGAAAACAACTAAAATATTAGTGCTTTTTGACCAAAAAAATAGAAATTGAAAGTCTCTTTACAATATTTGCAATATTTTGATTGTTAACATGCAATATATGAATGCATGTCTGGATGATGTGTAATGGGGCAATACCACACCTTAATGTATTCACTGTAAAAGAAAAAGTATGTATCATCTTACTATAAAATAAAGTGGAGAAAACACAAATAAGACTTTTTTCCACACAGGTTTAATCGGCTATTTCCTGATATTCTTCAATGCGTTCTTATATTGACTGGTAATTGTGTTTGATACTTTCTTAGACTATTTCTGCCTCTGGCTGATGTGTATTTTCTTTCCAAACTCCACCAGAGCCTATGATTACACAGCATCCTATCTGTGGAAAGCGGCTGTGCAGGGATAGGGAAGAAAACTATAGGCATCCAAAGGAGCCCGGCTAGCTCAGTCGGTAGAGCATGAGACTCTTAATCGCAGGGTCGTGGGTTCAAGCCCCACGTTGGGCGAAAACAACTAACATTGTAGTGCTTTTTGACCAAAAAAATACATCCTATCTGTGGAAACCGGCAGTGCAGGGATAGGGAAGAAAACTATGGGCATCCAAAGGAGCCTGGCTTGCTCAGTCGGTAGCGCATGAGACTCTTAATCTCAGGGTCGTGGGTTCGAGCCCCACGTTGGGCGAAAACAACTAAAATTTTAGTGCTTTTTGACCAAAAAAATAGAAATTGAAAGTCTCTTTACAATATTTGCAATATTTTGATTGTTAACATGCAATATATGAATGCATGTCTGGATGATGTGTAATGGGGCAATACCACACCTTAATGTATTCACTGTAAAAGAAAAAGTATGTATCATCTTACTATAAAATAAAGTGGAGAAAACACAAATAAGACTTTTTTCCACACAGGTTTAATCGGCTATTTCCTGATATTCTTCAATGCGTTCTGATATTGACTGGTAATTGTGTTTGATACTTTCTTAGACTATTTCTGCCTCTGGCTGATGTGTATTTTCTTTCCAAACTCCACCAGAGCCTATGATTACACAGCATCCTATCTGTGGAAAAGGGCAGTGCAGGGATAGGGAAGAAAACTATAGGCATCCAAAGGATCCCGGCTAGCTCAGTTGGTAGAGCATGAGACTCTTAATCTCAGGGTTGTGGGTTCGAGCCCCACGTTGGGCGAAAACAACTAAAATTTTAGTGCTTTTTGACCAAAAAAATAGAAATTGAAAGTCTCTTTACAATATTTGCAATATTTTCATTGTTAACATGCAATATATGAATGCATGTCTGGATGATGTGTAATGGGGCAATACCACACCTTAATGTATTCACTGTTAAAGAAAAAGTATGTATCATCTTACTATAAAATAAAGTGGAGAAAACACAAATAAGACTTTTTTCCACACAGGTTTAATCGGCTATTTCCTGATATTCTTCAATGCGTTCTGATATTGACTGGTAATTGTGTTTGATACTTTCTTAGACTATTTCTGCCTCTGGCTGATGTGTATTTTCTTTCCAAACTCCACCAGAGCCTATGATTACACAGCATCCTATCTGTGGAAAGCGGCTGTGCAGGGATAGGGAAGAAAACTATAGGCATCCAAAGGAGCCCGGCTAGCTCAGTCGGTAGAGCATGAGACTCTTAATCGCAGGGCTGTGGGTTCAAGCCCCACGTTGGGCGAAAACAACTAAAATTGTAGTGCTTTTTGACTAAAAAAATACATCCTATCTGTGGAAAACGGCAGTGCAGGGATAGGGAAGAAAACTATGGGCATCCAAAGGAGCCCGGCTTGCTCAGTCGGTAGCGCATGAGACTCTTAATCTCAGGGTCGTGGGTTTGAGCCCCACGTTGGGCGAAAACAACTAAAATTTTAGTGCTTTTTGACCAAAAAAATAGAAATTGAAAGTCTCTTTACAATATTTGCAATATTTTGATTGTAAACATGCAATATATGAATGCATGTCTGGATGATGTGTAAAGGGGCAATACCACACCTTAATGTATTCACTGTAAAAGAAAAAGTATGTATCATCTTACTATAAAATAAAGTGGAGAAACACAAATAAGACTTTTTTCCACACAGGTTTAATCGGCTATTTCCTGATATTCTTCAATGCGTTCTGATATTGACTGGTAATTGTGTTTGATACTTTCTTAGACTATTTCTGCCTCTGGCTGATGTGTATTTTCTTTCCAAACTCCACCAGAGCCTATGATTACACAGCATCCTATCTGTGGAAAACGGCAGTGCAGGGATAGGGAAGAAAACTATAGGCATCCAAAGGAGCCCGGCTAGCTCAGTTGGTAGAGCATGAGACTCTTAATCTCAGGGTCGTGGGTTCGAGCCCCACGTTGGGCGAAAACAACTAAAATATTAGTGCTTTTTGACCAAAAAAATAGAAATTGAAAGTCTCTTTACAATATTTGCAATATTTTGATTGTTAACATGCAATATATGAATGCATGTCTGGATGATGTGTAATGGGGCAATACCACACCTTAATGTATTCACTGTAAAAGAAAAAGTATGTATCATCTTACTATAAAATAAAGTGGAGAAAACACAAATAAGACTTTTTTCCACACAGGTTTAATCGGCTATTTCCTGATATTCTTCAATGCGTTCTTATATTGACTGGTAATTGTGTTTGATACTTTCTTAGACTATTTCTGCCTCTGGCTGATGTGTATTTTCTTTCCAAACTCCACCAGAGCCTATGATTACACAGCATCCTATCTGTGGAAAGCGGCTGTGCAGGGATAGGGAAGAAAACTATAGGCATCCAAAGGAGCCCGGCTAGCTCAGTCGGTAGAGCATGAGACTCTTAATCACAGGGTCGTGGGTTCAAGCCCCACGTTGGGCGAAAACAACTAACATTGTAGTGCTTTTTGACCAAAAAAATACATCCTATCTGTGGAAACCGGCAGTGCAGGGATAGGGAAGAAAACTATGGGCATCCAAAGGAGCCTGGCTTGCTCAGTCGGTAGCGCATGAGACTCTTAATCTCAGGGTCGTGGGTTCGAGCCCCACGTTGGGCGAAAACAACTAAAATTTTAGTGCTTTTTGACCAAAAAAATAGAAATTGAAAGTCTCTTTACAATATTTGCAATATTTTGATTGTTAACATGCAATATATGAATGCATGTCTGGATGATGTGTAATGGGGCAATACCACACCTTAATGTATTCACTGTAAAAGAAAAAGTATGTATCATCTTACTATAAAATAAAGTGGAGAAAACACAAATAAGACTTTTTTCCACACAGGTTTAATCGGCTATTTCCTGATATTCTTCAATGCGTTCTGATATTGACTGGTAATTGTGTTTGATACTTTCTTAGACTATTTCTGCCTCTGGCTGATGTGTATTTTCTTTCCAAACTCCACCAGAGCCTATGATTACACAGCATCCTATCTGTGGAAAAGGGCAGTGCAGGGATAGGGAAGAAAACTATAGGCATCCAAAGGATCCTGGCTAGCTCAGTTGGTAGAGCATGAGACTCTTAATCTCAGGGTTGTGGGTTCGAGCCCCACGTTGGGCGAAAACAACTAAAATTTTAGTGCTTTTTGACCAAAAAAATAGAAATTGAAAGTCTCTTTACAATATTTGCAATATTTTGATTGTTAACATGCAATATATGAATGCATGTCTGGATGATGTGTAATGGGGCAATACCACACCTTAATGTATTCACTGTAAAAGAAAAAGTATGTATCATCTTACTATAAAATAAAGTGGAGAAAACACAAATAAGACTTTTTTCCACACAGGTTTAATCGGCTATTTCCTGATATTCTTCAATGCGTTCTGATATTGACTGGTAATTGTGTTTGATACTTTCTTAGACTATTTCTGCCTCTGGCTGATGTGTATTTTCTTTCCAAACTCCACCAGAGCCTATGATTACACAGCATCCTGTCTGTGGAAAGCGGCTGTGCAGGGATAGGGAAGAAAACTATAGGCATCCAAAGGAGCCCGGCTAGCTCAGTCGGTAGAGCATGAGACTCTTAATCGCAGGGCCGTGGGTTCAAGCCCCACGTTGGGCGAAAACAACTAAAATTGTAGTGCTTTTTGACTAAAAAAATACATCCTATCTGTGGAAAACGGCAGTGCAGGGATAGGGAAGAAAACTATGGGCATCCAAAGGAGCCCGGCTTGCTCAGTCGGTAGCGCATGAGACTCTTAATCTCAGGGTCATGGGTTTGAGCCCCACGTTGGGCGAAAACAACTAAAATTTTAGTGCTTTTTGACCAAAAAAATAGAAATTGAAAGTCTCTTTACAATATTTGCAATATTTTGATTGTAAACATGCAATATATGAATGCATGTCTGGATGATGTGTAAAGGGGCAATACCACACCTTAATGTATTCACTGTAAAAGAAAAAGTATGTATCATCTTACTATAAAATAAAGTGGAGAAACACAAATAAGACTTTTTTCCACACAGGTTTAATCGGCTATTTCCTGATATTCTTCAATGCGTTCTGATATTGACTGGTAATTGTGTTTGATACTTTCTTAGACTATTTCTGCCTCTGGCTGATGTGTATTTTCTTTCCAAACTCCACCAGAGCCTATGATTACACAGCATCCTATCTGTGGAAAGCGGCAGTGCAGGGATAGGGAAGAAAACTATAGGCATCCAAAGGAGCCCGGCTAGCTCAGTTGGTAGAGCATGAGACTCTTAATCTCAGGGTCGTGGGTTCGAGCCCCACGTTGGGCGAAAACAACTAAAATATTAGTGCTTTTTGACCAAAAAAATAGAAATTGAAAGTCTCTTTACAATATTTGCAATATTTTGATTGTTAACATGCAATATATGAATGCATGTCTGGATGATGTGTAATGGGGCAATACCACACCTTAATGTATTCACTGTAAAAGAAAAAGTATGTATCATCTTACTATAAAATAAAGTGGAGAAAACACAAATAAGACTTTTTTCCACACAGGTTTAATCGGCTATTTCCTGATATTCTTCAATGCGTTCTGATATTGACTGGTAATTGTGTTTGATACTTTCTTAGACTATTTCTGCCTCTGGCTGATGTGTATTTTCTTTCCAAACTCCACCAGAGCCTATGATTACACAGCATCCTATCTGTGGAAAACGGCAGTGCAGGGATAGGGAAGAAAACTATAGGCATCCAAAGGAGCCCGGCTAGCTCAGTTGGTAGAGCATGAGACTCTTAATCTCAGGGTCGTGGGTTCGAGCCCCACGTTGGGCGAAAACAACTAAAATATTAGTGCTTTTTGACCAAAAAAATAGAAATTGAAAGTCTCTTTACAATATTTGCAATATTTTGATTGTTAACATGCAATATATGAATGCATGTCTGGATGATGTGTAATGGGGCAATACCACACCTTAATGTATTCACTGTAAAAGAAAAAGTATGTATCATCTTACTATAAAATAAAGTGGAGAAAACACAAATAAGACTTTTTTCCACACAGGTTTAATCGGCTATTTCCTGATATTCTTCAATGCGTTCTGATATTGACTGGTAATTGTGTTTGATACTTTCTTAGACTATTTCTGCCTCTGGCTGATGTGTATTTTCTTTCCAAACTCCACCAGAGCCTATGATTACACAGCATCCTATCTGTGGAAAGCGGCTGTGCAGGGATAGGGAAGAAAACTATAGGCATCCAAAGGAGCCCGGCTAGCTCAGTCGGTAGAGCATGAGACTCTTAATCGCAGGGTCGTGGGTTCAAGCCCCACGTTGGGCGAAAACAACTAAAATTGTAGTGCTTTTTGACCAAAAAAATACATCCTATCTGTGGAAACCGGCAGTGCAGGGATAGGGAAGAAAACTATGGGCATCCAAAGGAGCCTGGCTTGCTCAGTCGGTAGCGCATGAGACTCTTAATCTCAGGGTCGTGGGTTCGAGCCCCACGTTGGGCGAAAACAACTAAATTTTTAGTGCTTTTTGACCAAAAAAATAGAAATTGAAAGTCTCTTTACAATATTTGCAATATTTTGATTGTTAACATGCAATATATGAATGCATGTCTGGATGATGTGTAATGGGGCAATACCACACCTTAATGTATTCACTGTAAAAGAAAAAGTATGTATCATATTACTATAAAATAAAGTGGAGAAAACACAAATAAGACTTTTTTCCACACAGGTTTAATCGGCTATTTCCTGATATTCTTCAATGCGTTCTGATATTGACTGGTAATTGTGTTTGATACTTTCTTAGACTATTTCTGCCTCTGGCTGATGTGTATTTTCTTTCCAAACTCCACCAGAGCCTATGATTACACAGCATCCTATCTGTGGAAAGCGGCAGTGCAGGGATAGGGAAGAAAACTATAGGCATCCAAAGGAGCCCGGCTAGCTCAGTTGGTAGAGCATGAGACTCTTAATCTCAGGGTCGTGGGTTCGAGCCCCACGTTGGGCGAAAACAACTAAAATTGTAGTGCTTTTTGACCAAAAAAATAGAAATTGAAAGTCTCTTTACAATATTTGCAATATTTTCATTGTTAACATGCAATATATGAATGCATGTCTGGATGATGTGTAATGGGGCAATACCACACCTTAATGTATTCACTGTAAAAGAAAAAGTATGTATCATCTTACTATAAAATAAAGTGGAGAAAACACAAATAAGACTTTTTTCCACACAGGTTTAATCGGCTATTTCCTGATATTCTTCAATGCGTTCTGATATTGACTGGTAATTGTGTTTGATACTTTCTTAGACTATTTTTGCCTCTGGCTGATGTGTATTTTCTTTCCAAACTCCACCAGAGCCTATGATTACACAGCATCCTATCGGCTTGCTCAGTCGGTAGCGCATGAGACTCTTAATCTCAGGGTCGTGGGTTCGAGCCCCACGTTGGGCGAAAACAACTAAAATTTTAGTGCTTTTTGACCAAAAAAATAGAAATTGAAAGTCTCTTTACAATATTTGCAATATTTTGATTGTTAACATGCAATATATGAATGCATGTCTGGATGATGTGTAATGGGGCAATACCACACCTTAATGTATTCACTGTAAAAGAAAAAGTATGTATCATCTTACTATAAAATAAAGTGGAGAAAACACAAATAAGACTTTTTTCCACACAGGTTTAATCGGCTATTTCCTGATATTCTTCAATGCGTTCTGATATTGACTGGTAATTGTGTTTGATACTTTCTTAGACTATTTCTGCCTCTGGCTGATGTGTATTTTCTTTCCAAACTCCACCAGAGCCTATGATTACACAGCATCCTATCTGTGGAAAGCGGCTGTGCAGGGATAGGGAAGAAAACTATAGGCATCCAAAGGAGCCCGGCTAGCTCAGTCGGTAGAGCATGAGACTCTTAATCTCAGGGTCGTGGGTTCGAGCCCCATGTTGGGCGAAAACAACTAAAATTGTAGTGCTTTTTGACCAAAAAAATACATCCTATCTGTGGAAAACGGCAGTGCAGGGATAGGGAAGAAAACTATGGGCATCCAAAGGAGCCCGGCTTGCTCAGTCGGTAGCGCATGAGACTCTTAATCTCAGGGTCGTGGGTTCGAGCCCCACGTTGGGCGAAAACAACTAAAATTTTAGTGCTTTTTGACCAAAAAAATAGAAATTGAAAGTCTCTTGACAATATATGCAATATTTTGATTGTTAACATGCAATATATGAATGCATGTCTGGATGATGTGTAAAGGGGCAATACCACACCTTAATGTATTCACTGTAAAAGAAAAAGTATGTATCATCTTACTATAAAATAAAGTGGAGAAAACACAAATAAGACTTTTTTCCACACAGGTTTAATCGGCTATTTCCTGATATTCTTCAATGCGTTCTGATATTGACTGGTAATTGTGTTTGATACTTTCTTAGACTATTTCTGCCTCTGGCTGATGTGTATTTTCTTTCCAAACTCCACCAGAGCCTATGATTACACAGCATCCTATCTGTGGAAAACGGCAGTGCAGGGATAGGGAAGAAAACTATAGGTATCCAAAGGAGCCCGGCTAGCTCAGTCGGTAGAGCATGAGACTCTTAATCTCAGGGTCGTGGGTTCGAGCCCCACGTAGGGCGAAAACAACTAAAATTGTAGGACTTTTTGACCAAAAAAATACATCCTATCTGTGGAAAACGGCAGTGCAGGGATACGGAAGAAAACTATAGGCATCCAAAGGAGCCCGGCTAGCTCAGTCGGTAGAGCATGAGACTCTTAATCTCAGGGTCGTGGGTTTGAGCCCCACGTTGGGCGAAAACAACTAAAATTTTAGTGCTTTTTGACCAAAAAAATAGAAATTGAAAGTCTCTTTACAATATTTGCAATATTTTCATTGTTAACATGCAATATATGAATGCATGTCTGGATGATGTGTAATGGGGCAATACCACACCTTAATGTATTCACTGTAAAAGAAAAAGTATGTATCATCTTACTATAAAATAAAGTGGAGAAAACACAAATAAGACTTTTTTCCACACATGTTTAATCGGCTATTTCCTGATATTCTTCAATGCGTTCTGATATTGACTGGTAATTGTGTTTGATACTTTCTTAGACTATTTCTGCCTCTGGCTGATGTGTATTTTCTTTCCAAACTCCACCAGAGCCTATGATTACACAGCATCCTATCTGTGGAAAGCGGCAGTGCAGGGATAGGGAAGAAAACTAGAGACATCCAAAGGAGCCCGGCTAGCTCAGTCGGTAGAGCATGAGACTCTTAATCTCAGGGTCGTGGGTTCGAGCCCCACGTTGGGCGAAAACAACTAAAATTGTAGTGCTTTTTGACCAAAAAAATACATCCTATCTGTGGAAAACGGCAGTGCAGGGATAGGGAAGAAAACTATAGGCATCCAAAGGAGCCCGGCTAGCTCAGTCGGTAGAGCATGAGACTCTTAATCTCAGGGTCGTGGGTTCGAGCCCCACGTTGGGCGAAAACAACTAAAATTTTAGTGCTTTTTGACCAAAAAAATAGAAATTGAAAGTCTCTTTACAATATTTGCAATATTTTCATTGTTAACATGCAATATATGAATGCATGTCTGGATGATGTGTAATGGGGCAATACCACACCTTAATGTATTCACTGTAAAAGAAAAAGTATGTATCATCTTACTATAAAATAAAGTGGAGAAAACACAAATAAGACTTTTTTCCACACAGGTTTAATCGGCTATTTCCTGATATTCTTCAATGCGTTCTGATATTGACTGGTAATTGTGTTTGATACTTTCTTAGACTATTTCTGCCTCTGGCTGATGTGTATTTTCTTTCCAAACTCCACCAGAGCCTATGATTACACAGCATCCTATCTGTGGAAAACGGCAGTGCAGGGATAGGGAAGAAAACTATAGGTGTCCAAAAGAGCCCGGCTAGCTCAGTCGCTAGAGCATGAGACTCTTAATCTCAGGGTTGTGGGTTTGAGCCCCACGTTGGGCGAAAACAACTAAAATTTTAGTGCTTTTTGACCAAAAAAATCGAAATTGAAAGTCTCTTTACAATATTTGCAATATTTTCATTGTTAACATGCAATATATGAATGCATGTCTGGATGATGTGTAATGGGGCAATACCACACCTTAATGTATTCACTGTAAAAGAAAAAGTATGTATCATCTTACTATAAAATAAAGTGGAGAAAACACAAATAAGACTTTTTTCCACACATGTTTAATCGGCTATTTCCTGATATTCTTCAATGCGTTCTGATATTGACTGGTAATTGTGTTTGATACTTTCTTAGACTATTTCTGCCTCTGGCTGATGTGTATTTTCTTTCCAAACTCCACCAGAGCCTATGATTACACAGCATCCTATCTGTGGAAAGCGGCAGTGCAGGGATAGGGAAGAAAACTATAGGCATCCAAAGGAGCCCGGCTAGCTCAGTCGGTAGAGCATGAGACTCTTAATCTCAGGGTCGTGGGTTCGAGCCCCACGTTGGGCGAAAACAACTAAAATTGTAGTGCTTTTTGACCAAAAAAATACATCCTATCTGTGGAAAACGGCAGTGCAGGGATAGGGAAGAAAACTATAGGCATCTAAAGGAGCCCGGCTAGCTCAGTCGGTAGAGCATGAGACTCTTAATCTCAGGGTCGTGGGTTCGAGCCCCACGTTGGGCGAAAACAACTAAAATTTTAGTGCTTTTTGACCAAAAAAATAGAAATTGAAAGTCTCTTTGCAATATTTGCAATATTTTCATTGTTAACATGCAATATATGAATGCATGTCTGGATGATGTGTAATGGGGCAATACCACACCTTAATGTATTCACTGTAAAAGAAAAAGTATGTATCATCTTACTATAAAATAAAGTGGAGAAAACACAAATAAGACTTTTTTCCACACATGTTTAATCGGCTATTTCCTGATATTCTTCAATGCGTTCTGATATTGACTGGTAATTGTGTTTGATACTTTCTTAGACTATTTCTGCCTCTGGCTGATGTGTATTTTCTTTCCAAACTCCACCAGAGCCTATGATTACACAGCATCCTATCTGTGGAAAGCGGCAGTGCAGGGATAGGGAAGAAAACTAGAGACATCCAAAGGAGCCCGGCTAGCTCAGTCGGTAGAGCATGAGACTCTTAATCTCAGGGTCGTGGGTTCGAGCCCCACGTTGGGCGAAAACAACTAAAATTGTAGTGCTTTTTGACCAAAAAAATACATCCTATCTGTGGAAAACGGCAGTGCAGGGATAGGGAAGAAAACTATAGGCATCCAAAGGAGCCCGGCTAGCTCAGTCGGTAGAGCATGAGACTCTTAATCTCAGGGTCGTGGGTTCGAGCCCCACGTTGGGCGAAAACAACTAAAATTTTAGTGCTTTTTGACCAAAAAAATAGAAATTGAAAGTCTCTTTACAATATTTGCAATATTTTCATTGTTAACATGCAATATATGAATGCATGTCTGGATGATGTGTAATGGGGCAATACCACACCTTAATGTATTCACTGTAAAAGAAAAAGTATGTATCATCTTACTATAAAATAAAGTGGAGAAAACACAAATAAGACTTTTTTCCACACAGGTTTAATCGGCTATTTCCTGATATTCTTCAATGCGTTCTGATATTGACTGGTAATTGTGTTTGATACTTTCTTAGACTATTTCTGCCTCTGGCTGATGTGTATTTTCTTTCCAAACTCCACCAGAGCCTATGATTACACAGCATCCTATCTGTGGAAAACGGCAGTGCAGGGATAGGGAAGAAAACTATAGGTGTCCAAAAGAGCCCGGCTAGCTCAGTCGCTAGAGCATGAGACTCTTAATCTCAGGGTTGTGGGTTTGAGCCCCACGTTGGGCGAAAACAACTAAAATTTTAGTGCTTTTTGACCAAAAAAATCGAAATTGAAAGTCTCTTTACAATATTTGCAATATTTTCATTGTTAACATGCAATATATGAATGCATGTCTGGATGATGTGTAATGGGGCAATACCACACCTTAATGTATTCACTGTAAAAGAAAAAGTATGTATCATCTTACTATAAAATAAAGTGGAGAAAACACAAATAAGACTTTTTTCCACACATGTTTAATCGGCTATTTCCTGATATTCTTCAATGCGTTCTGATATTGACTGGTAATTGTGTTTGATACTTTCTTAGACTATTTCTGCCTCTGGCTGATGTGTATTTTCTTTCCAAACTCCACCAGAGCCTATGATTACACAGCATCCTATCTGTGGAAAGCGGCAGTGCAGGGATAGGGAAGAAAACTATAGGCATCCAAAGGAGCCCGGCTAGCTCAGTCGGTAGAGCATGAGACTCTTAATCTCAGGGTCGTGGGTTCGAGCCCCACGTTGGGCGAAAACAACTAAAATTGTAGTGCTTTTTGACCAAAAAAATACATCCTATCTGTGGAAAACGGCAGTGCAGGGATAGGGAAGAAAACTATAGGCATCTAAAGGAGCCCGGCTAGCTCAGTCGGTAGAGCATGAGACTCTTAATCTCAGGGTCGTGGGTTCGAGCCCCACGTTGGGCGAAAACAACTAAAATTTTAGTGCTTTTTGACCAAAAAAATAGAAATTGAAAGTCTCTTTGCAATATTTTCATTGTTAACATGCAATATATGAATGCATGTCTGGATGATGTGTAATGGGGCAATACCACACCTTAATGTATTCACTGTAAAAGAAAAAGTATGTATCATCTTACTATAAAATAAAGTGGAGAAAACACAAATAAGACTTTTTTCCACACAGGTTTAATCGGCTATTTCCTGATATTCTTCAATGCGTTCTGATATTGACTGGTAATTGTGTTTGATACTTTCTTAGACTATTTCTGCCTCTGGCTGATGTGTATTTTCTTTCCAAACTCCACCAGAGCCTATGATTACACAGCATCCTATCTGTGGAAAGCGGCAGTCCAGGGATAGGGAAGAAAACTATAGGCATCCAAAGGAGCCCGGCTAGCTCAGTCGGTAGAGCATGAGACTCTTAATCTCAGTGTCGTGGGTTCGAGCCCCACGTTGGGCGAAAACAAATAAAATTGTAGTGCTTTTTGACCAAAAAAATAGAAATTGAAAGTCTCTTTACAATATTTGCAATATTTTGATTGTTAACATGCAATATATGAATGCATGTCTGGATGATGTGTAATGGGGCAATACCACACCTTAATGTATTCACTGTAAAAGAAAAAGTATGTATCATCTTACTATAAAATAAAGTGGAGAAAACACAAATAAGACTTTTTTCCACACAGGTTTAATCGGCTATTTCCTGATATTCTTCAATGCGTTCTGATATTGACTGGTAATTGTGTTTGATACTTTCTTAGACTATTTCTGCCTCTGGCTGATGTGTATTTTCTTTCCAAACTCCACCAGAGCCTATGATTACACAGCATCCTATCTGTGGAAAGCGGCAGTGCAGGGATAGGGAAGAAAACTATAGGCATCCAAAGGAGCCCGGCTAGCTCAGTCGGTAGAGCATGAGACTCTTCATCTCAGGGTCGTGGGTTCGAGCCCCACCTTGAGCTAAAACAACTAAAATTGTAGTGCTTTTTGACCAAAAAAATACATCCTATCTGTGGAAAACGGCAGTGCAGGGATAGGGAAGAAAACTATGGGCATCCAAAGGAGCCCGGCTTGCTCAGTCGGTAGCGCATGAGACTCTTAATCTCAGGGTCGTGGGTTCGAGCCCCACGTTGGGCGAAAACAACTAAAATTGTAGTGCTTTTTGACCAAAAAAATAGAAATTGAAAGTCTCTTTACAATATTTGCAATATTTTCATTGTTAACATGCAATATATGAATGCATGTCTGGATGATGTGTAATGGGGCAATACCACACCTTAATGTATTCACTGTAAAAGAAAAAGTATGTATCATCTTACTATAAAATAAAGTGGAGAAAACACAAATAAGACTTTTTTCCACACAGGTTTAATCGGCTATTTCCTGATATTCTTCAATGTGTTCTGATATTGACTGGTAATTGTGTTTGATACTTTCTTAGACTATTTCTGCCTCTGGCTGATGTGTATTTTCTTTCCAAACTCCACCAGAGCCTATGATTACACAGCATCCTATCTGTGGAAAGCGGCTGTGCAGGGATAGGGAAGAAAACTATAGGCATCCAAAGGAGCCCGGCTAGCTCAGTCGGTAGAGCATGAGACTCTTAATCTCAGGGTCGTGGGTTCGAGCCCCACGTTGGGCGAAAACAACTAAAATTGTAGTGCTTTTTGACCCAAAAAATACATCCTATCTGTGGAAAACGGCAGTGCAGGGATAGGGAAGAAAACTATAGGCATCCAAAGGAGCCCGGCTAGCTCAGTCGGTAGAGCATGAGACTCTTAATCTCAGGGTCGTGGGTTCGAGCCCCACGTTGGGCGAAAACAACTAAAATTTTAGTGCTTTTTGACCAAAAAAATAGAAATTGAAAGTCTCTTTACAATATTTGCAATATTTTCAGTTAACATGCAATATATGAATGCATGTCTGGATGATGTGTAATGGGGCAATACCACACCTTAATGTATTCACTGTAAAAGAAAAAGTATGTATCATCTTACTATAAAATAAAGTGGAGAAAACACAAATAAGACTTTTTTCCACACAGGTTAAATCGGCTATTTCCTGATATTCTTCAATGCGTTCTGATATTGACTGGTAATTGTGTTTGATACTTTCTTAGACTATTTCTGCCTCTGGCTGATGTGTATTTTCTTTCCAAACTCCACCAGAGCCTATGATTACACAGCATCCTATCTGTGGAAAACGGCAGTGCAGGGATAGGGAAGAAAACTATAGGTATCCAAAGGAGCCCGGCTAGCTCAGTCGGTAGAGCATGAGACTCTTAATCTCAGGGTCGTGGGTTCGAGCCCCACGTTGGGTGAAATCAACTAAAATTTTAGTGCTTTTGGACCAAAAAAATACATCCTATCTGTGGAAAACGGCAGTGCAGGGATAGGGAAGAAAACTATAGGCATCCAAAGGAGCCCGGCTAGCTCAGTCGGTAGAGCATGAGACTCTTAATCTCAGGGTCGTGGGTTCGAGCCCCACGTTGGGCGAAAACAACTAAAATTGTAGTGCATTTTGACCAAAAAAATACATCCTATCTGTGGAAAACGGCAGTGCAGGGATAGGGAAGAAAACTATGGGCATCCAAAGGAGCCTGGCTTGCTCAGTCGGTAGCGCATGAGACTCTTAATCTCAGGGTCGTGGGTTCGAGCCCCACGTTGGGCGAAAACAACTAAAATTTTAGTGCTTTTTGACCAATAAAATAGAAATTGAAAGTCTCTTTACAATATTTGCAATATTTTGATTGTTAACATGCAATATATGAATGCATGTCTGGATGATGTGTAATGGGGCAATACCACACCTTAATGTATTCACTGTAAAAGAAAAAGTATGTATCATCTTACTATAAAATAATGTGGAGAAAACACAAATAAGACTTTTTTCCACACAGGTTTAATCGGCTATTTCCTGATATTCTTCAATGCGTTCTGATATTGACTGGTAATTGTGTTTGATACTTTCTTAGACTATTTCTGCCTCTGGCTGATGTGTATTTTCTTTCCAAACTCCACCAGAGCCTATGATTACACAGCATCCTATCTGTGGAAAGCGGCAGTGCAGGGATAGGGAAGAAAACTATAGGCATCCAAAGGAGCCCGGCTAGCTCAGTCGGTAGAGCATGAGACTCTTAATCTCAGGGTCGTGGGTTCGAGCCCCACGTTGGGCGAAAACAACTAAAATGTTAGTGCTTTTTGACCAAAAAAATAGAAATTGAAAGTCTCTTTACAATATTTGCAATATTTTCAGTTAACATGCAATATATGAATGCATGTCTGGATGATGTGTAATGGGGCAATACCACACCTTAATGTATTCACTGTAAAAGAAAAAGTATGTATCATCTTACTATAAAATAAAGTGGAGAAAACACAAATAAGACTTTTTTCCACAAAGGTTAAATCGGCTATTTCCTGATATTCTTCAATGCGTTCTGATATTGACTGGTAATTGTGTTTGATACTTTCTTAGACTATTTCTGCCTCTGGCTGATGTGTATTTTCTTTCCAAAATCCACCAGAGCCTATGATTACACAGCATCCTATCTGTGGAAAACGGCAGTGCAGGGATAGGGAAGAAAACTATAAGCATCCAAAGGAGCCCGGCTAGCTCAGTCGGTAGAGCATGAGACTCTAAATCTCAGGGTCGTGGGTTCGAGCCCCACATTGGGCGAAAACAACTAAAATTTTAGTGCTTTTGGACCAAAAAAATAAATCCTATCTGTGGAAAACGGCAGTGCAGGGATAGGGAAGAAAACTATAGGCATCCAAAAGAGCCCGGCTAGCTCAGTCGGTAGAGCATGAGACTCTTAATCTCAGGGTCGTGGGTTCGAGCCCCACGTTGGGCGAAAAACAACTAAAATTGTAGTGCTTTTTGACCCAAAAAATACATCCTATCTGTGGAAAACAGCAGTGCAGGGATAGGGAAGAAAACTATAGGCATCCAAAGGAGCCCGGCTAGCTCAGTCGGTAGAGCATGAGACTCTTAATCTCAGGGTCGTGGGTTCGAGCCCCACGTTGGGCGAAAACAACTAAAATTGTAGTACTTTTTGACCAAAAAAATACATCCTATCTGTGGAAAACGGCAGTGCAGGGATAGGGAAGAAAACTATAGGCATCCAAAGGAGCCCGGCTAGCTCAGTCGGTAGAGCATGAGACTCTTAATCTCAGGGTCGTGGGTTCGAGCCCCACGTTGGGCGAAAACAACTAAAATTGTAGTGCATTTTGACCAAAAAAATACATCCTATCTGTGGAAACCGGCAGTGCAGGGATAGGGAAGAAAACTATGGGCATCCAAAGAAGCCCAGCTTGCTCTGTCGGTAGCGCATGAGACTCTTAATCTCAGGGTCGTGGGTTCGAGCCCCACGTTGGGCGAAAACAACTAAAATTTTAGTGCTTTTATGACCAAAAAAATAGAAATTGAAAGTCTCTTTACAATATTTGCAATATTTTGATTGTTAACATGCAATATATGAATGCATGTCTGGATGATGTGTAATGGGGCAATACCACACCTTAATGTATTCACTGTAAAAGAAAAAGTATGTATCATCTTACTATAAAATAAAGTGGAGAAAACACAAATAAGACTTTTTTCCACACAGGTTTAATCGGCTATTTCCTGATATTCTTCAATGCGTTCTGATATTGACTGGTAATTGTGTTTGATACTTTCTTAGACTATTTCTGCCTCTGGCTGATGTGTATTTTCTTTCCAAACTCCACCAGAGCCTATGATTACACAGCATCCTATCTGTGGAAAGCGGCAGTGCAGGGATAGGGAAGAAAACTATAGGCATCCAAAGGAGCCCGGCTAGCTCAGTCGGTAGAGCATGAGACTCTTAATCTCAGGGTCGTGGGTTCGAGCCCCACGTTGGGCGAAAACAACTAAAATTGTAGTGCTTTTTTACCAAAAAAATAGAAATTGAAAGTCTCTTTACAATATTTGCAATATTTTCATTGTTAACATGCAATATATGAATGCATGTCTGGATGATGTGTAATGGGGCAATACCACACCTTAATGTATTCACTGTAAAAGAAAAAGTATGTATCATCTTACTATAAAATAAAGTGGAGAAAACAC
>NC_090928.1:529066494-529073994 GCF_040938575.1 Ambystoma mexicanum | reverse complement strand
TCGGTAGAGAGTGAGACTCTTAATCTCAGGGTCGTGGGTTCGAGTCCCACGTTGGGCGAAAACAACTAAAATTTTAGTGCTTTTTGACCAAAAAAATAGAAATTGAAAGTCTCTTTACAATATTTGCAATATTTTGATTGTTAACATGCAATATATGAATGCATGTCTGGATGATGTGTAATGGGGCAATACCACACCTTAATGTATTCACTGTAAAAGAAAAAGTATGTATCATCTTACTATAAAATAAAGTGGAGAAAACACAAAGACTTTTTTCCACACAGGTTTAATCGGCTATTTCCTGATATTCTTCAATGCGTTCTGATATTGACTGGTAATTGTGTTTGATACTTTCTTAGACTATTTCTGCCTCTGGCTGATGTGTATTTTCTTTCCAAACTCCACCAGAGCCTATGATTACACAGCATCCTATCTGTGGAAAGCGGCTGTGCAGGGATAGGGAAGAAAACTATAGGCATCCAAAGGAGCCCGGCTAGCTCAGTCGGTAGAGCATGAGACTCTTAATCTCAGGGTCGTGGGTTTGAGCCCCACGTTGGGCGAAAACAACTAAAATTGTAGTGCTTTTTGACCAAAAAAATACATCCTATCTGTGGAAAACGGCAGTGCAGGGATAGGGAAGAAAACTATGGGCATCCAAAGGAGCCCGGCTTGCTCAGTCGGTAGCGCATGAGACTCTTAATCTCAGGGTCGTGGGTTCAAGCCCCACGTTGGGCGAAAACAACTAAAATTGTAGTGCTTTTTGACCAAAAAAATACATCCTATCTGTGGAAAACGGCAGTGCAGGGATAGGGAAGAAAACTATAGGCATCCAAAGGAGCCCGGCTAGCTCAGTCGGTAGAGCATGAGACTCTTAATCTCAGGGTCGTGGGTTTGAGCCCCACGTTGGGCGAAAACATCTAAAATTTTAGTGCTTTTTGACCCCAAAAATAGAAATTGAAAGTCTCTTTACAATATTTGCAATATTTTCATTGTTAACATGCAATATATGAATGCATGTCTGGATGATGTGTAATGGGGCAATACCACACCTTAATGTATTCACTGTAAAAGAAAAAGTATGTATCATCTTACTATAAAATAAAGTGGAGAAAACACAAATAAGACTTTTTTCCACACAGGTTTAATCGGCTATTTCCTGATATTCTTCAATGCGTTCTGATATTGACTGGTAATTGTGTTTGATACTTTCTTAGACTATTTCTGCCTCTGGCTGATGTGTATTTTCTTTCCAAACTCCACCAGAGCCTATGATTACACAGCATCCTATCTGTGGAAACCGGCAGTGCAGGGATAGGGAAGTAAACTATGGGCATCCAAAGGAGCCCGGCTTGCTCAGTCGGTAGCGCATGAGACTCTTAATCTCAGGGTCGTGGGTTCGAGCCCCACGTTGGCCGAAAACAACTAAAATTTTAGTGCTTTTTGACCAAAAAAATAGAAATTGAAAGTCTCTTTACTATATTTGCAATATTTTGATTGTTAACATGCAATATATGAATGCATGTCTGGATGATGTGTAATGGGGCAATACCACACCTTAATGTATTCACTGTAAAAGAAAAAGTATGTATCATCTTACTATAAAATAAAGTGGAGAAAACACAAATAAGACTTTTTTCCACACAGGTTTAATCGGCTATTTCCTGATATTCTTCAATGCGTTCTGATATTGACTGGTAATTGTGTTTGATACTTTCTTAGACTATTTCTGCCTCTGGCTGATGTGTATTTTCTTTCCAAACTCCACCAGAGCCTATGATTACACAGCATCCTATCTGTGGAAAGCGGCTGTGCAGGGATAGGGAAGAAAACTATAGGCATCCAAAGGAGCCCGGCTAGCTCAGTCGGTAGAGCATGAGACTCTTAATCGCAGGGCCGTGGGTTCAAGCCCCACGTTGGGCGAAAACAACTAAAATTGTAGTGCTTTTTGACTAAAAAAATACATCCTATCTGTGGAAAACGGCAGTGCAGGGATAGGGAAGAAAACTATGGGCATCCAAAGGAGCCCGGCTTGCTCAGTCGGTAGCGCATGAGACTCTTAATCTCAGGGTCGTGGGTTTGAGCCCCACGTTGGGCGAAAACAACTAAAATTTTAGTGCTTTTTGACCAAAAAAATAGAAATTGAAAGTCTCTTTACAATATTTGCAATATTTTGATTGTAAACATGCAATATATGAATGCATGTCTGGATGATGTGTAAAGGGGCAATACCACACCTTAATGTATTCACTGTAAAAGAAAAAGTATGTATCATCTTACTATAAAATAAAGTGGAGAAACACAAATAAGACTTTTTTCCACACAGGTTTAATCGGCTATTTCCTGATATTCTTCAATGCGTTCTGATATTGACTGGTAATTGTGTTTGATACTTTCTTAGACTATTTCTGCCTCTGGCTGATGTGTATTTTCTTTCCAAACTCCACCAGAGCCTATGATTACACAGCATCCTATCTGTGGAAAACGGCAGTGCAGGGATAGGGAAGAAAACTATAGGCATCCAAAGGAGCCCGGCTAGCTCAGTTGGTAGAGCATGAGACTCTTAATCTCAGGGTCGTGGGTTCGAGCCCCACGTTGGGCGAAAACAACTAAAATATTAGTGCTTTTTGACCAAAAAAATAGAAATTGAAAGTCTCTTTACAATATTTGCAATATTTTGATTGTTAACATGCAATATATGAATGCATGTCTGGATGATGTGTAATGGGGCAATACCACACCTTAATGTATTCACTGTAAAAGAAAAAGTATGTATCATCTTACTATAAAATAAAGTGGAGAAAACACAAATAAGACTTTTTTCCACACAGGTTTAATCGGCTATTTCCTGATATTCTTCAATGCGTTCTTATATTGACTGGTAATTGTGTTTGATACTTTCTTAGACTATTTCTGCCTCTGGCTGATGTGTATTTTCTTTCCAAACTCCACCAGAGCCTATGATTACACAGCATCCTATCTGTGGAAAGCGGCTGTGCAGGGATAGGGAAGAAAACTATAGGCATCCAAAGGAGCCCGGCTAGCTCAGTCGGTAGAGCATGAGACTCTTAATCGCAGGGTCGTGGGTTCAAGCCCCACGTTGGGCGGAAACAACTAACATTGTAGTGCTTTTTGACCAAAAAAATACATCCTATCTGTGGAAACCGGCAGTGCAGGGATAGGGAAGAAAACTATGGGCATCCAAAGGAGCCTGGCTTGCTCAGTCGGTAGCGCATGAGACTCTTAATCTCAGGGTCGTGGGTTGGGCGAAAACAACTAAAATTTTAGTGCTTTTTGACCAAAAAAATAGAAATTGAAAGTCTCTTTACAATATTTGCAATATTTTGATTGTTAACATGCAATATATGAATGCATGTCTGGATGATGTGTAATGGGGCAATACCACACCTTAATGTATTCACTGTAAAAGAAAAAGTATGTATCATCTTACTATAAAATAAAGTGGAGAAAACACAAATAAGACTTTTTTCCACACAGGTTTAATCGGCTATTTCCTGATATTCTTCAATGCGTTCTGATATTGACTGGTAATTGTGTTTGATACTTTCTTAGACTATTTCTGCCTCTGGCTGATGTGTATTTTCTTTCCAAACTCCACCAGAGCCTATGATTACACAGCATCCTATCTGTGGAAAAGGGCAGTGCAGGGATAGGGAAGAAAACTATAGGCATCCAAAGGATCCCGGCTAGCTCAGTTGGTAGAGCATGAGACTCTTAATCTCAGGGTTGTGGGTTCGAGCCCCACGTTGGGCGAAAACAACTAAAATTTTAGTGCTTTTTGACCAAAAAAATAGAAATTGAAAGTCTCTTTACAATATTTGCAATATTTTGATTGTTAACATGCAATATATGAATGCATGTCTGGATGATGTGTAATGGGGCAATACCGCACCTTAATGTATTCACTGTAAAAGAAAAAGTATGTATCATCTTACTATAAAATAAAGTGGAGAAAACACAAATAAGACTTTTTTCCACACAGGTTTAATCGGCTATTTCCTGATATTCTTCAATGCGTTCTGATATTGACTGGTAATTGTGTTTGATACTTTCTTAGACTATTTCTGCCTCTGGCTGATGTGTATTTTCTTTCCAAACTCCACCAGAGCCTATGATTACACAGCATCCTATCTGTGGAAAGCGGCAGTGCAGGGATAGGGAAGAAAACTATAGGCATCCAAAGGAGCCCGGCTAGCTCAGTCGGTAGAGCATGAGACTCTTAATCTCAGGGTCGTGGGTTCGAGCCCCACGTTGGGCGAAAACAACTAAAATGTTAGTGCTTTTTGACCAAAAAAATAGAAATTGAAAGTCTCTTTACAATATTTGCAATATTTTCAGTTAACATGCAATATATGAATGCATGTCTGGATGATGTGTAATGGGGCAATACCACACCTTAATGTATTCACTGTAAAAGAAAAAGTATGTATCATCTTACTATAAAATAAAGTGGAGAAAACACAAATAAGACTTTTTTCCACAAAGGTTAAATCGGCTATTTCCTGATATTCTTCAATGCGTTCTGATATTGACTGGTAATTGTGTTTGATACTTTCTTAGACTATTTCTGCCTCTGGCTGATGTGTATTTTCTTTCCAAAATCCACCAGAGCCTATGATTACACAGCATCCTATCTGTGGAAAACGGCAGTGCAGGGATAGGGAAGAAAACTATAAGCATCCAAAGGAGCCCGGCTAGCTCAGTCGGTAGAGCATGAGACTCTAAATCTCAGGGTCGTGGGTTCGAGCCCCACATTGGGCGAAAACAACTAAAATTTTAGTGCTTTTGGACCAAAAAAATAAATCCTATCTGTGGAAAACGGCAGTGCAGGGATAGGGAAGAAAACTATAGGCATCCAAAAGAGCCCGGCTAGCTCAGTCGGTAGAGCATGAGACTCTTAATCTCAGGGTCGTGGGTTCGAGCCCCACGTTGGGCGAAAAACAACTAAAATTGTAGTGCTTTTTGACCCAAAAAATACATCCTATCTGTGGAAAACAGCAGTGCAGGGATAGGGAAGAAAACTATAGGCATCCAAAGGAGCCCGGCTAGCTCAGTCGGTAGAGCATGAGACTCTTAATCTCAGGGTCGTGGGTTCGAGCCCCACGTTGGGCGAAAACAACTAAAATTGTAGTACTTTTTGACCAAAAAAATACATCCTATCTGTGGAAAACGGCAGTGCAGGGATAGGGAAGAAAACTATAGGCATCCAAAGGAGCCCGGCTAGCTCAGTCGGTAGAGCATGAGACTCTTAATCTCAGGGTCGTGGGTTCGAGCCCCACGTTGGGCGAAAACAACTAAAATTGTAGTGCATTTTGACCAAAAAAATACATCCTATCTGTGGAAACCGGCAGTGCAGGGATAGGGAAGAAAACTATGGGCATCCAAAGAAGCCCAGCTTGCTCTGTCGGTAGCGCATGAGACTCTTAATCTCAGGGTCGTGGGTTCGAGCCCCACGTTGGGCGAAAACAACTAAAATTTTAGTGCTTTTATGACCAAAAAAATAGAAATTGAAAGTCTCTTTACAATATTTGCAATATTTTGATTGTTAACATGCAATATATGAATGCATGTCTGGATGATGTGTAATGGGGCAATACCACACCTTAATGTATTCACTGTAAAAGAAAAAGTATGTATCATCTTACTATAAAATAAAGTGGAGAAAACACAAATAAGACTTTTTTCCACACAGGTTTAATCGGCTATTTCCTGATATTCTTCAATGCGTTCTGATATTGACTGGTAATTGTGTTTGATACTTTCTTAGACTATTTCTGCCTCTGGCTGATGTGTATTTTCTTTCCAAACTCCACCAGAGCCTATGATTACACAGCATCCTATCTGTGGAAAGCGGCAGTGCAGGGATAGGGAAGAAAACTATAGGCATCCAAAGGAGCCCGGCTAGCTCAGTCGGTAGAGCATGAGACTCTTAATCTCAGGGTCGTGGGTTCGAGCCCCACGTTGGGCGAAAACAACTAAAATTGTAGTGCTTTTTTACCAAAAAAATAGAAATTGAAAGTCTCTTTACAATATTTGCAATATTTTCATTGTTAACATGCAATATATGAATGCATGTCTGGATGATGTGTAATGGGGCAATACCACACCTTAATGTATTCACTGTAAAAGAAAAAGTATGTATCATCTTACTATAAAATAAAGTGGAGAAAACACAAATAAGACTTTTTTCCACACAGGTTTAATCGGCTATTTCCTGATATTCTTCAATGTGTTCTGATATTGACTGGTAATTGTGTTTGATACTTTCTTAGACTATTTCTGCCTCTGGCTGATGTGTATTTTCTTTCCAAACTCCACCAGAGCCTATGATTACACAGCATCCTATCTGTGGAAAGCGGCTGTGCAGGGATAGGGAAGAAAACTATAGGCATCCAAAGGAGCCTGGCTAGCTCAGTCGGTAGAGCATGAGACTCTTAATCTCAGGGTCGTGGGTTCGAGCCCCACGTTGGGCGAAAACAACTAAAATTGTAGTGCTTTTTGACCCAAAAAATACATCCTATCTGTGGAAAACGGCAGTGCAGGGATAGGGAAGAAAACTATAGGCATCCAAAGGAGCCCGGCTAGCTCAGTCGGTAGAGCATGAGACTCTTAATCTCAGGGTCGTGGGTTCGAGCCCCACGTTGGGCGAAAACAACTAAAATTTTAGTGCTTTTTGACCAAAAAAATAGAAATTGAAAGTCTCTTTACAATATTTGCAATATTTTCAGTTAACATGCAATATATGAATGCATGTCTGGATGATGTGTAATGGGGCAATACCACACCTTAATGTATTCACTGTAAAAGAAAAAGTATGTATCATCTTACTATAAAATAAAGTGGAGAAAACACAAATAAGACTTTTTTCCACACAGGTTAAATCGGCTATTTCCTGATATTCTTCAATGCGTTCTGATATTGACTGGTAATTGTGTTTGATACTTTCTTAGACTATTTCTGCCTCTGGCTGATGTGTATTTTCTTTCCAAAATCCACCAGAGCCTATGATTACACAGCATCCTATCTGTGGAAAACGGCAGTGCAGGGATAGGGAAGAAAACTATAGGCATCCAAAGGAGCCCGGCTAGCTCAGTCGGTAGAGCATGAGACTCTAAATCTCAGGGTCGTGGGTTCGAGCCCCACATTGGGCGAAAACAACTAAAATTTTAGTGCTTTTGGACCAAAAAAATACATCCTATCTGTGGAAAACGGCAGTGCAGGGATAGGGAAGAAAACTATAGGCATCCAAAGGAGCCCGGCTAGCTCAGTCGGTAGAGCATGAGACTCTTAATCTCAGGGTCGTGGGTTCGAGCCCCACGTTGGGCGAAAAACAACTAAAATTGTAGTGCTTTTTGACCCAAAAAATACATCCTATCTGTGGAAAACGGCAGTGCAGGGATAGGGAAGAAAACTATAGGCATCCAAAGGAGCCCGGCTAGCTCAGTCGGTAGAGCATGAGACTCTTAATCTCAGGGTCGTGGG
>NC_090928.1:529021494-529061494 GCF_040938575.1 Ambystoma mexicanum | reverse complement strand
GGGATAGGGAAGAAAACTATGGGCATCCAAAGGAGCCCGGCTTGCTCAGTCGGTAGCGCATGAGACTCTTAATCTCAGGGTCGTGGGTTTGAGCCCCACGTTGGGCGAAAACAACTAAAATTTTAGTGCTTTTTGACCAAAAAAATAGAAATTGAAAGTCTCTTTACAATATTTGCAATATTTTGATTGTAAACATGCAATATATGAATGCATGTCTGGATGATGTGTAAAGGGGCAATACCACACCTTAATGTATTCACTGTAAAAGAAAAAGTATGTATCATCTTACTATAAAATAAAGTGGAGAAACACAAATAAGACTTTTTTCCACACAGGTTTAATCGGCTATTTCCTGATATTCTTCAATGCGTTCTGATATTGACTGGTAATTGTGTTTGATACTTTCTTAGACTATTTCTGCCTCTGGCTGATGTGTATTTTCTTTCCAAACTCCACCAGAGCCTATGATTACACAGCATCCTATCTGTGGAAAACGGCAGTGCAGGGATAGGGAAGAAAACTATAGGCATCCAAAGGAGCCCGGCTAGCTCAGTTGGTAGAGCATGAGACTCTTAATCTCAGGGTCGTGGGTTCGAGCCCCACGTTGGGCGAAAACAACTAAAATATTAGTGCTTTTTGACCAAAAAAATAGAAATTGAAAGTCTCTTTACAATATTTGCAATATTTTGATTGTTAACATGCAATATATGAATGCATGTCTGGATGATGTGTAATGGGGCAATACCACACCTTAATGTATTCACTGTAAAAGAAAAAGTATGTATCATCTTACTATAAAATAAAGTGGAGAAAACACAAATAAGACTTTTTTCCACACAGGTTTAATCGGCTATTTCCTGATATTCTTCAATGCGTTCTTATATTGACTGGTAATTGTGTTTGATACTTTCTTAGACTATTTCTGCCTCTGGCTGATGTGTATTTTCTTTCCAAACTCCACCAGAGCCTATGATTACACAGCATCCTATCTGTGGAAAGCGGCTGTGCAGGGATAGGGAAGAAAACTATAGGCATCCAAAGGAGCCCGGCTAGCTCAGTCGGTAGAGCATGAGACTCTTAATCGCAGGGTCGTGGGTTCAAGCCCCACGTTGGGCGGAAACAACTAACATTGTAGTGCTTTTTGACCAAAAAAATACATCCTATCTGTGGAAACCGGCAGTGCAGGGATAGGGAAGAAAACTATGGGCATCCAAAGGAGCCTGGCTTGCTCAGTCGGTAGCGCATGAGACTCTTAATCTCAGGGTCGTGGGTTGGGCGAAAACAACTAAAATTTTAGTGCTTTTTGACCAAAAAAATAGAAATTGAAAGTCTCTTTACAATATTTGCAATATTTTGATTGTTAACATGCAATATATGAATGCATGTCTGGATGATGTGTAATGGGGCAATACCACACCTTAATGTATTCACTGTAAAAGAAAAAGTATGTATCATCTTACTATAAAATAAAGTGGAGAAAACACAAATAAGACTTTTTTCCACACAGGTTTAATCGGCTATTTCCTGATATTCTTCAATGCGTTCTGATATTGACTGGTAATTGTGTTTGATACTTTCTTAGACTATTTCTGCCTCTGGCTGATGTGTATTTTCTTTCCAAACTCCACCAGAGCCTATGATTACACAGCATCCTATCTGTGGAAAAGGGCAGTGCAGGGATAGGGAAGAAAACTATAGGCATCCAAAGGATCCCGGCTAGCTCAGTTGGTAGAGCATGAGACTCTTAATCTCAGGGTTGTGGGTTCGAGCCCCACGTTGGGCGAAAACAACTAAAATTTTAGTGCTTTTTGACCAAAAAAATAGAAATTGAAAGTCTCTTTACAATATTTGCAATATTTTGATTGTTAACATGCAATATATGAATGCATGTCTGGATGATGTGTAATGGGGCAATACCGCACCTTAATGTATTCACTGTAAAAGAAAAAGTATGTATCATCTTACTATAAAATAAAGTGGAGAAAACACAAATAAGACTTTTTTCCACACAGGTTTAATCGGCTATTTCCTGATATTCTTCAATGCGTTCTGATATTGACTGGTAATTGTGTTTGATACTTTCTTAGACTATTTCTGCCTCTGGCTGATGTGTATTTTCTTTCCAAACTCCACCAGAGCCTATGATTACACAGCATCCTATCTGTGGAAAGCGGCTGTGCAGGGATAGGGAAGAAAACTATAGGCATCCAAAGGAGCCCGGCTAGCTCAGTCGGTAGAGCATGAGACTCTTAATTGCAGGGCCGTGGGTTCAAGCCCCACGTTGGGCGAAAACAACTAAAATTGTAGTGCTTTTTGACTAAAAAAATACATCCTATCTGTGGAAAACGGCAGTGCAGGGATAGGGAAGAAAACTATGGGCATCCAAAGGAGCCCGGCTTGCTCAGTCGGTAGCGCATGAGACTCTTAATCTCAGGGTCATGGGTTTGAGCCCCACGTTGGGCGAAAACAACTAAAATTTTAGTGCTTTTTGACCAAAAAAATAGAAATTGAAAGTCTCTTTACAATATTTGCAATATTTTGATTGTAAACATGCAATATATGAATGCATGTCTGGATGATGTGTAAAGGGGCAATACCACACCTTAATGTATTCACTGTAAAAGAAAAAGTATGTATCATCTTACTATAAAATAAAGTGGAGAAACACAAATAAGACTTTTTTCCACACAGGTTTAATCGGCTATTTCCTGATATTCTTCAATGCGTTCTGATATTGACTGGTAATTGTGTTTGATACTTTCTTAGACTATTTCTGCCTCTGGCTGATGTGTATTTTCTTTCCAAACTCCACCAGAGCCTATGATTACACAGCATCCTATCTGTGGAAAGCGGCAGTGCAGGGATAGGGAAGAAAACTATAGGCATCCAAAGGAGCCCGGCTAGCTCAGTTGGTAGAGCATGAGACTCTTAATCTCAGGGTCGTGGGTTCGAGCCCCACGTTGGGCGAAAACAACTAAAATATTAGTGCTTTTTGACCAAAAAAATAGAAATTGAAAGTCTCTTTACAATATTTGCAATATTTTGATTGTTAACATGCAATATATGAATGCATGTCTGGATGATGTGTAATGGGGCAATACCACACCTTAATGTATTCACTGTAAAAGAAAAAGTATGTATCATCTTACTATAAAATAAAGTGGAGAAAACACAAATAAGACTTTTTTCCACACAGGTTTAATCGGCTATTTCCTGATATTCTTCAATGCGTTCTGATATTGACTGGTAATTGTGTTTGATACTTTCTTAGACTATTTCTGCCTCTGGCTGATGTGTATTTTCTTTCCAAACTCCACCAGAGCCTATGATTACACAGCATCCTATCTGTGGAAAACGGCAGTGCAGGGATAGGGAAGAAAACTATAGGCATCCAAAGGAGCCCGGCTAGCTCAGTTGGTAGAGCATGAGACTCTTAATCTCAGGGTCGTGGGTTCGAGCCCCACGTTGGGCGAAAACAACTAAAATATTAGTGCTTTTTGACCAAAAAAATAGAAATTGAAAGTCTCTTTACAATATTTGCAATATTTTGATTGTTAACATGCAATATATGAATGCATGTCTGGATGATGTGTAATGGGGCAATACCACACCTTAATGTATTCACTGTAAAAGAAAAAGTATGTATCATCTTACTATAAAATAAAGTGGAGAAAACACAAATAAGACTTTTTTCCACACAGGTTTAATCGGCTATTTCCTGATATTCTTCAATGCGTTCTGATATTGACTGGTAATTGTGTTTGATACTTTCTTAGACTATTTCTGCCTCTGGCTGATGTGTATTTTCTTTCCAAACTCCACCAGAGCCTATGATTACACAGCATCCTATCTGTGGAAAGCGGCTGTGCAGGGATAGGGAAGAAAACTATAGGCATCCAAAGGAGCCCGGCTAGCTCAGTCGGTAGAGCATGAGACTCTTAATCGCAGGGTCGTGGGTTCAAGCCCCACGTTGGGCGAAAACAACTAAAATTGTAGTGCTTTTTGACCAAAAAAATACATCCTATCTGTGGAAACCGGCAGTGCAGGGATAGGGAAGAAAACTATGGGCATCCAAAGGAGCCTGGCTTGCTCAGTCGGTAGCGCATGAGACTCTTAATCTCAGGGTCGTGGGTTCGAGCCCCACGTTGGGCGAAAACAACTAAAATTTTAGTGCTTTTTGACCAAAAAAATAGAAATTGAAAGTCTCTTTACAATATTTGCAATATTTTGATTGTTAACATGCAATATATGAATGCATGTCTGGATGATGTGTAATGGGGCAATACCACACCTTAATGTATTCACTGTAAAAGAAAAAGTATGTATCATCTTACTATAAAATAAAGTGGAGAAAACACAAATAAGACTTTTTTCCACACAGGTTTAATCGGCTATTTCCTGATATTCTTCAATGCGTTCTGATATTGACTGGTAATTGTGTTTGATACTTTCTTAGACTATTTCTGCCTCTGGCTGATGTGTATTTTCTTTCCAAACTCCACCAGAGCCTATGATTACACAGCATCCTATCTGTGGAAAACGGCAGTGCAGGGATAGGGAAGAAAACTATAGGGATCCAAAGGAGCCCGGCTAGCTCAGTTGGTAGAGCATGAGACTCTTAATCTCAGGGTTGTGGGTTCGAGCCCCACGTTGGGCGAAAACAACTAAAATTTTAGTGCTTTTTGACCAAAAAAATAGAAATTGAAAGTCTCTTTACAATATTTGCAATATTTTGATTGTTAACATGCAATATATGAATGCATGTCTGGATGATGTGTAATGGGGCAATACCACACCTTAATGTATTCACTGTAAAAGAAAAAGTATGTATCATCTTACTATAAAATAAAGTGGAGAAAACACAAATAAGACTTTTTTCCACACAGGTTTAATCGGCTATTTCCTGATATTCTTCAATGCGTTCTGATATTGACTGGTAATTGTGTTTGATACTTTCTTAGACTATTTCTGCCTCTGGCTGATGTGTATTTTCTTTCCAAACTCCACCAGAGCCTATGATTACACAGCATCCTATCTGTGGAAAGCGGCTGTGCAGGGATAGGGAAGAAAACTATAGGCATCCAAAGGAGCCCGGCTAGCTCAGTCGGTAGAGCATGAGACTCTTAATCGCAGGGCCGTGGGTTCAAGCCCCACGTTGGGCGAAAACAACTAAAATTGTAGTGCTTTTTGACTAAAAAAATACATCCTATCTGTGGAAAACGGCAGTGCAGGGATAGGGAAGAAAACTATGGGCATCCAAAGGAGCCCGGCTTGCTCAGTCGGTAGCGCATGAGACTCTTAATCTCAGGGTCGTGGGTTTGAGCCCCACGTTGGGCGAAAACAACTACAATTTTAGTGCTTTTTGACCAAAAAAATAGAAATTGAAAGTCTCTTTACAATATTTGCAATATTTTGATTGTAAACATGCAATATATGAATGCATGTCTGGATGATGTGTAAAGGGGCAATACCACACCTTAATGTATTCACTGTAAAAGAAAAAGTATGTATCATCTTACTATAAAATAAAGTGGAGAAACACAAATAAGACTTTTTTCCACACAGGTTTAATCGGCTATTTCCTGATATTCTTCAATGTGTTCTGATATTGACTGGTAATTGTGTTTGATACTTTCTTAGACTATTTCTGCCTCTGGCTGATGTGTATTTTCTTTCCAAACTCCACCAGAGCCTATGATTACACAGCATCCTATCTGTGGAAAGCGGCAGTGCAGGGATAGGGAAGAAAACTATAGGCATCCAAAGGAGCCCGGCTAGCTCAGTCGGTAGAGCATGAGACTCTTAATCTCAGGGTCGTGGGTTCGAGCCCCACGTTGAGCGAAAACAACTAAAATTGTAGTGCTTTTTGACCAAAAAAATACATCCTATCTGTGGAAAACGGCAGTGCAGGGATAGGGAAGAAAACTATGGGCATCCAAAGGAGCCCGGCTTGCTCAGTCGGTAGCGCATGAGACTCTTAATCTCAGGGTCGTGGGTTCGAGCCCCACGTTGGGCGAAAACAACTAAAATTTTAGTGCTTTTTGACCAAAAAAATAGAAATTGAAAGTCTCTTTACAATATTTGCAATATTTTCATTGTTAACATGCAATATATGAATGCATGTCTGGATGATGTGTAATGGGGCAATACCACACCTTAATGTATTCACTGTAAAAGAAAAAGTATGTATCATCTTACTATAAAATAAAGTGGAGAAAACACAAATAAGACTTTTTTCCACACAGGTTAAATCGGCTATTTCCTGATATTCTTCAATGCGTTCTGATATTGACTGGTAATTGTGTTTGATACTTTCTTAGACTATTTCTGCCTCTGGCTGATGTGTATTTTCTTTCCAAACTCCACCAGAGCCTATGATTACACAGCATCCTATCTGTGGAAAACGGCAGTACAGGGATAGGGAAGAAAACTATAGGCATCCAAAGGAGCCCGGCTAGCTCAGTCGGTAGAGCATGAGACTCTTAATCTCAGGGTCGTGGGTTCGAGCCCCACATTGGGTGAAAACAACTAAAATTTTAGTGCTTTTTGACCAAAAAAATACATCCTATCTGTGGAAAACGGCAGTGCAGGGATAGGGAAGAAAACTATAGGCATCCAAAGGAGCCCGGCTAGCTCAGTCGGTAGAGCATGAGTCTCAGGGTCGTGGGTTCGAGCCCCACGTTGGGCGAAAACAACTAAAATTGTAGTGCATTTTGACCAAAAAAATACATCCTATCTGTGGAAACCGGCAGTGCAGGGATAGGGAAGAAAACTATGGGCATCCAAAGGAGCCCGGCTTGCTCAGTCGGGAGCGCATGAGACTCTTAATCTCAGGGTCGTGGGTTCGAGCCCCACGTTGGGCGAAAACAACTAAATTTTTAGTGCTTTTTGACCAAAAAAATAGAAATTGAAAGTCTCTTTACAATATTTGCAATATTTTGATTGTTAACATGCAATATATGAATGCATGTCTGGATGATGTGTAATGGGGCAATACCACACCTTAATGTATTCACTGTAAAAGAAAAAGTATGTATCATATTACTATAAAATAAAGTGGAGAAAACACAAATAAGACTTTTTTCCACACAGGTTTAATCGGCTATTTCCTGATATTCTTCAATGCGTTCTGATATTGACTGGTAATTGTGTTTGATACTTTCTTAGACTATTTCTGCCTCTGGCTGATGTGTATTTTCTTTCCAAACTCCACCAGAGCCTATGATTACACAGCATCCTATCTGTGGAAAGCGGCAGTGCAGGGATAGGGAAGAAAACTATAGGCATCCAAAGGAGCCCGGCTAGCTCAGTTGGTAGAGCATGAGACTCTTAATCTCAGGGTCGTGGGTTCGAGCCCCACGTTGGGCGAAAACAACTAAAATTGTAGTGCTTTTTGACCAAAAAAATAGAAATTGAAAGTCTCTTTACAATATTTGCAATATTTTCATTGTTAACATGCAATATATGAATGCATGTCTGGATGATGTGTAATGGGGCAATACCACACCTTAATGTATTCACTGTAAAAGAAAAAGTATGTATCATCTTACTATAAAATAAAGTGGAGAAAACACAAATAAGACTTTTTTCCACACAGGTTTAATCGGCTATTTCCTGATATTCTTCAATGCGTTCTGATATTGACTGGTAATTGTGTTTGATACTTTCTTAGACTATTTTTGCCTCTGGCTGATGTGTATTTTCTTTCCAAACTCCACCAGAGCCTATGATTACACAGCATCCTATCGGCTTGCTCAGTCGGTAGCGCATGAGACTCTTAATCTCAGGGTCGTGGGTTCGAGCCCCACGTTGGGCGAAAACAACTAAAATTTTAGTGCTTTTTGACCAAAAAAATAGAAATTGAAAGTCTCTTTACAATATTTGCAATATTTTGATTGTTAACATGCAATATATGAATGCATGTCTGGATGATGTGTAATGGGGCAATACCACACCTTAATGTATTCACTGTAAAAGAAAAAGTATGTATCATCTTACTATAAAATAAAGTGGAGAAAACACAAATAAGACTTTTTTCCACACAGGTTTAATCGGCTATTTCCTGATATTCTTCAATGCGTTCTGATATTGACTGGTAATTGTGTTTGATACTTTCTTAGACTATTTCTGCCTCTGGCTGATGTGTATTTTCTTTCCAAACTCCACCAGAGCCTATGATTACACAGCATCCTATCTGTGGAAAGCGGCTGTGCAGGGATAGGGAAGAAAACTATAGGCATCCAAAGGAGCCCGGCTAGCTCAGTCGGTAGAGCATGAGACTCTTAATCTCAGGGTCGTGGGTTCGAGCCCCATGTTGGGCGAAAACAACTAAAATTGTAGTGCTTTATGACCAAAAAAATACATCCTATCTGTGGAAAACGGCAGTGCAGGGATAGGGAAGAAAACTATGGGCATCCAAAGGAGCCCGGCTTGCTCAGTCGGTAGCGCATGAGACTCTTAATCTCAGGGTCGTGGGTTCGAGCCCCACGTTGGGCGAAAACAACTAAATTTTAGTGCTTTTTGACCAAAAAAATAGAAATTGAAAGTCTCTTGACAATATATGCAATATTTTGATTGTTAACATGCAATATATGAATGCATGTCTGGATGATGTGTAAAGGGGCAATACCACACCTTAATGTATTCACTGTAAAAGAAAAAGTATGTATCATCTTACTATAAAATAAAGTGGAGAAAACACAAATAAGACTTTTTTCCACACAGGTTTAATCGGCTATTTCCTGATATTCTTCAATGCGTTCTGATATTGACTGGTAATTGTGTTTGATACTTTCTTAGACTATTTCTGCCTCTGGCTGATGTGTATTTTCTTTCCAAACTCCACCAGAGCCTATGATTACACAGCATCCTATCTGTGGAAAACGGCAGTGCAGGGATAGGGAAGAAAACTATAGGTATCCAAAGGAGCCCGGCTAGCTCAGTCGGTAGAGCATGAGACTCTTAATCTCAGGGTCGTGGGTTCGAGCCCCACGTAGGGCGAAAACAACTAAAATTGTAGGACTTTTTGACCAAAAAAATACATCCTATCTGTGGAAAACGGCAGTGCAGGGATACGGAAGAAAACTATAGGCATCCAAAGGAGCCCGGCTAGCTCAGTCGGTAGAGCATGAGACTCTTAATCTCAGGGTCGTGGGTTTGAGCCCCACGTTGGGCGAAAACAACTAAAATTTTAGTGCTTTTTGACCAAAAAAATAGAAATTGAAAGTCTCTTTACAATATTTGCAATATTTTCATTGTTAACATGCAATATATGAATGCATGTCTGGATGATGTGTAATGGGGCAATACCACACCTTAATGTATTCACTGTAAAAGAAAAAGTATGTATCATCTTACTATAAAATAAAGTGGAGAAAACACAAATAAGACTTTTTTCCACACATGTTTAATCGGCTATTTCCTGATATTCTTCAATGCGTTCTGATATTGACTGGTAATTGTGTTTGATACTTTCTTAGACTATTTCTGCCTCTGGCTGATGTGTATTTTCTTTCCAAACTCCACCAGAGCCTATGATTACACAGCATCCTATCTGTGGAAAGCGGCAGTGCAGGGATAGGGAAGAAAACTAGAGACATCCAAAGGAGCCCGGCTAGCTCAGTCGGTAGAGCATGAGACTCTTAATCTCAGGGTCGTGGGTTCGAGCCCCACGTTGGGCGAAAACAACTAAAATTGTAGTGCTTTTTGACCAAAAAAATACATCCTATCTGTGGAAAACGGCAGTGCAGGGATAGGGAAGAAAACTATAGGCATCCAAAGGAGCCCGGCTAGCTCAGTCGGTAGAGCATGAGACTCTTAATCTCAGGGTCGTGGGTTCGAGCCCCACGTTGGGCGAAAACAACTAAAATTTTAGTGCTTTTTGACCAAAAAAATAGAAATTGAAAGTCTCTTTACAATATTTGCAATATTTTCATTGTTAACATGCAATATATGAATGCATGTCTGGATGATGTGTAATGGGGCAATACCACACCTTAATGTATTCACTGTAAAAGAAAAAGTATGTATCATCTTACTATAAAATAAAGTGGAGAAAACACAAATAAGACTTTTTTCCACACAGGTTTAATCGGCTATTTCCTGATATTCTTCAATGCGTTCTGATATTGACTGGTAATTGTGTTTGATACTTTCTTAGACTATTTCTGCCTCTGGCTGATGTGTATTTTCTTTCCAAACTCCACCAGAGCCTATGATTACACAGCATCCTATCTGTGGAAAACGGCAGTGCAGGGATAGGGAAGAAAACTATAGGTGTCCAAAAGAGCCCGGCTAGCTCAGTCGCTAGAGCATGAGACTCTTAATCTCAGGGTTGTGGGTTTGAGCCCCACGTTGGGCGAAAACAACTAAAATTTTAGTGCTTTTTGACCAAAAAAATCGAAATTGAAAGTCTCTTTACAATATTTGCAATATTTTCATTGTTAACATGCAATATATGAATGCATGTCTGGATGATGTGTAATGGGGCAATACCACACCTTAATGTATTCACTGTAAAAGAAAAAGTATGTATCATCTTACTATAAAATAAAGTGGAGAAAACACAAATAAGACTTTTTTCCACACATGTTTAATCGGCTATTTCCTGATATTCTTCAATGCGTTCTGATATTGACTGGTAATTGTGTTTGATACTTTCTTAGACTATTTCTGCCTCTGGCTGATGTGTATTTTCTTTCCAAACTCCACCAGAGCCTATGATTACACAGCATCCTATCTGTGGAAAGCGGCAGTGCAGGGATAGGGAAGAAAACTATAGGCATCCAAAGGAGCCCGGCTAGCTCAGTCGGTAGAGCATGAGACTCTTAATCTCAGGGTCGTGGGTTCGAGCCCCACGTTGGGCGAAAACAACTAAAATTGTAGTGCTTTTTGACCAAAAAAATACATCCTATCTGTGGAAAACGGCAGTGCAGGGATAGGGAAGAAAACTATAGGCATCTAAAGGAGCCCGGCTAGCTCAGTCGGTAGAGCATGAGACTCTTAATCTCAGGGTCGTGGGTTCGAGCCCCACGTTGGGCGAAAACAACTAAAATTTTAGTGCTTTGTGACCAAAAAAATAGAAATTGAAAGTCTCTTTGCAATATTTTCATTGTTAACATGCAATATATGAATGCATGTCTGGATGATGTGTAATGGGGCAATACCACACCTTAATGTATTCACTGTAAAAGAAAAAGTATGTATCATCTTACTATAAAATAAAGTGGAGAAAACACAAATAAGACTTTTTTCCACACAGGTTTAATCGGCTATTTCCTGATATTCTTCAATGCGTTCTGATATTGACTGGTAATTGTGTTTGATACTTTCTTAGACTATTTCTGCCTCTGGCTGATGTGTATTTTCTTTCCAAACTCCACCAGAGCCTATGATTACACAGCATCCTATCTGTGGAAAGCGGCAGTCCAGGGATAGGGAAGAAAACTATAGGCATCCAAAGGAGCCCGGCTAGCTCAGTCGGTAGAGCATGAGACTCTTAATCTCAGTGTCGTGGGTTCGAGCCCCACGTTGGGCGAAAACAAATAAAATTGTAGTGCTTTTTGACCAAAAAAATAGAAATTGAAAGTCTCTTTACAATATTTGCAATATTTTGATTGTTAACATGCAATATATGAATGCATGTCTGGATGATGTGTAATGGGGCAATACCACACCTTAATGTATTCACTGTAAAAGAAAAAGTATGTATCATCTTACTATAAAATAAAGTGGAGAAAACACAAATAAGACTTTTTTCCACACAGGTTTAATCGGCTATTTCCTGATATTCTTCAATGCGTTCTGATATTGACTGGTAATTGTGTTTGATACTTTCTTAGACTATTTCTGCCTCTGGCTGATGTGTATTTTCTTTCCAAACTCCACCAGAGCCTATGATTACACAGCATCCTATCTGTGGAAAACGGAAGTGCAGGGATAGGGAAGAAAACTATAGGCATCCAAAGGAGCCCGGCTAGCTCAGTCGGTAGAGCATGAGACTCTTAATCTCAGGGTCGTGGGTTCGAGCCCCATGTTGGGCGAAAACAACTAAAATTGTAGTGCTTTTTGACCAAAAAAATACATCCTATCTGTGGAAACCGGCAGTGCAGGGATAGGGAAGAAAACTATGGGCATCCAAAGGAGCCTGGCTTGCTCAGTTGGTAGCGCATGAGACTCTTAATCTCAGGGTCGTGGGTTCGAACCCCACGTTGGGCGAAAACAACTACAATTTTAGTGCTTTTTGACCAAAAAAATAGAAATTGAAAGTCTCTTTACAATATTTGCAATATTTTGATTGTTAACATGCAATATATGAATGCATGTCTGGATGATGTGTAATGGGGCAATACCACACCTTAATGTATTCACTGTAAAAGAAAAAGTATGTATCATCTTACTATAAAATAAAGTGGAGAAAACACAAATAAGACTTTTTTCCACACAGGTTTAATCGGCTATTTCCTGATATTCTTCAATGCGTTCTGATATTGACTGGTAATTGTGTTTGATACTTTCTTAGACTATTTCTGCCTCTGGCTGATGTGTATTTTCTTTCCAAACTCCACCAGAGCCTATGATTACACAGCATCCTATCTGTGGAAAGCGGCAGTGCAGGGATAGGGAAGAAAACTATAGGCATCCAAAGGAGCCCGGCTAGCTCAGTCGGTAGAGCATGAGACTCTTCATCTCAGGGTCGTGGGTTCGAGCCCCACCTTGAGCTAAAACAACTAAAATTGTAGTGCTTTTTGACCAAAAAAATACATCCTATCTGTGGGAAACGGCAGTGCAGGGATAGGGAAGAAAACTATGGGCATCCAAAGGAGCCCGGCTTGCTCAGTCGGTAGCGCATGAGACTCTTAATCTCAGGGTCGTGGGTTGGAGCCCCACGTTGGGCGAAAACAACTAAAATTGTAGTGCTTTTTGACCAAAAAAATAGAAATTGAAAGTCTCTTTACAATATTTGCAATATTTTCATTGTTAACATGCAATATATGAATGCATGTCTGGATGATGTGTAATGGGGCAATACCACACCTTAATGTATTCACTGTAAAAGAAAAAGTATGTATCATCTTACTATAAAATAAAGTGGAGAAAACACAAATAAGACTTTTTTCCACACAGGTTTAATCGGCTATTTCCTGATATTCTTCAATGTGTTCTGATATTGACTGGTAATTGTGTTTGATACTTTCTTAGACTATTTCTGCCTCTGGCTGATGTGTATTTTCTTTCCAAACTCCACCAGAGCCTATGATTACACAGCATCCTATCTGTGGAAAGCGGCTGTGCAGGGATAGGGAAGAAAACTATAGGCATCCAAAGGAGCCCGGCTAGCTCAGTCGGTAGAGCATGAGACTCTTAATCTCAGGGTCGTGGGTTCGAGCCCCACGTTGGGCGAAAACAACTAAAATTGTAGTGCTTTTTGACCCAAAAAATACATCCTATCTGTGGAAAACGGCAGTGCAGGGATAGGGAAGAAAACTATAGGCATCCAAAGGAGCCCGGCTAGCTCAGTCGGTAGAGCATGAGACTCTTAATCTCAGGGTCGTGGGTTCGAGCCCCACGTTGGGCGAAAACAACTAAAATGTTAGTGCTTTTTGACCAAAAAAATAGAAATTGAAAGTCTCTTTACAATATTTGCAATATTTTCAGTTAACATGCAATATATGAATGCATGTCTGGATGATGTGTAATGGGGCAATACCACACCTTAATGTATTCACTGTAAAAGAAAAAGTATGTATCATCTTACTATAAAATAAAGTGGAGAAAACACAAATAAGACTTTTTTCCACAAAGGTTAAATCGGCTATTTCCTGATATTCTTCAATGCGTTCTGATATTGACTGGTAATTGTGTTTGATACTTTCTTAGACTATTTCTGCCTCTGGCTGATGTGTATTTTCTTTCCAAAATCCACCAGAGCCTATGATTACACAGCATCCTATCTGTGGAAAACGGCAGTGCAGGGATAGGGAAGAAAACTATAAGCATCCAAAGGAGCCCGGCTAGCTCAGTCGGTAGAGCATGAGACTCTAAATCTCAGGGTCGTGGGTTCGAGCCCCACATTGGGCGAAAACAACTAAAATTTTAGTGCTTTTGGACCAAAAAAATAAATCCTATCTGTGGAAAACGGCAGTGCAGGGATAGGGAAGAAAACTATAGGCATCCAAAGGAGCCCGGCTAGCTCAGTCGGTAGAGCATGAGACTCTTAATCTCAGGGTCGTGGGTTCGAGCCCCACGTTGGGCGAAAAACAACTAAAATTGTAGTGCTTTTTGACCCAAAAAATACATCCTATCTGTGGAAAACGGCAGTGCAGGGATAGGGAAGAAAACTATAGGCATCCAAAGGAGCCCAGCTAGCTCAGTCGGTAGAGCATGAGACTCTTAATCTCAGGGTCGTGGGTTCGAGCCCCACGTTGGGCGAAAACAACTAAAATTGTAGTACTTTTTGACCAAAAAAATACATCCTATCTGTGGAAAACGGCAGTGCAGGGATAGGGAAGAAAACTATAGGCATCCAAAGGAGCCCGGCTAGCTCAGTCGGTAGAGCATGAGACTCTTAATCTCAGGGTCGTGGGTTCGAGCCCCACGTTGGGCGAAAACAACTAAAATTGTAGTGCATTTTGACCAAAAAAATACATCCTATCTGTGGAAACCGGCAGTGCAGGGATAGGGAAGAAAACTATGGGCATCCAAAGAAGCCCAGCTTGCTCAGTCGGTAGCGCATGAGACTCTTAATCTCAGGGTCGTGGGTTCGAGCCCCACGTTGGGCGAAAACAACTAAAATTTTAGTGCTTTTATGACCAAAAAAATAGAAATTGAAAGTCTCTTTACAATATTTGCAATATTTTGATTGTTAACATGCAATATATGAATGCATGTCTGGATGATGTGTAATGGGGCAATACCACACCTTAATGTATTCACTGTAAAAGAAAAAGTATGTATCATCTTACTATAAAATAAAGTGGAGAAAACACAAATAAGACTTTTTTCCACACAGGTTTAATCGGCTATTTCCTGATATTCTTCAATGCGTTCTGATATTGACTGGTAATTGTGTTTGATACTTTCTTAGACTATTTCTGCCTCTGGCTGATGTGTATTTTCTTTCCAAACTCCACCAGAGCCTATGATTACACAGCATCCTATCTGTGGAAAACGGAAGTGCAGGGATAGGGAAGAAAACTATAGGCATCCAAAGGAGCCCGGCTAGCTCAGTCGGTAGAGCATGAGACTCTTAATCTCAGGGTCGTGGGTTCGAGCCCCACGTTGGGCGAAAACAACTAAAATTTTAGTGCTTTTTGACCAAAAAAATAGAAATTGAAAGTCTCTTTACAATATTTGCAATATTTTGATTGTTAACATGCAATATATGAATGCATGTCTGGATGATGTGTAATGGGGCAATACCACACCTTAATGTATTCACTGTAAAAGAAAAAGTATGTATCATCTTACTATAAAATAAAGTGGAGAAAACACAAATAAGACTTTTTTCCACACAGGTTTAATCGGCTATTTCCTGATATTCTTCAATGCGTTCTGATATTGACTGGTAATTGTGTTTGATACTTTCTTAGACTATTTCTGCCTCTGGCTGATGTGTATTTTCTTTCCAAACTCCACCAGAGCCTATGATTACACAGCATCCTATCTGTGGAAAGCGGCAGTGCAGGGATAGGGAAGAAAACTATAGGCATCCAAAGGAGCCCGGCTAGCTCAGTCGGTAGAGCATGAGACTCTTAATCTCAGGGCCGTGGGTTCGAGCCCCACGTTGGGCGAAAACAACTAAAATTGTAGTGCTTTTTTACCAAAAAAATAGAAATTGAAAGTCTCTTTACAATATTTGCAATATTTTCATTGTTAACATGCAATATATGAATGCATGTCTGGATGATGTGTAATGGGGCAATACCACACCTTAATGTATTCACTGTAAAAGAAAAAGTATGTATCATCTTACTATAAAATAAAGTGGAGAAAACACAAATAAGACTTTTTTCCACACAGGTTTAATCGGCTATTTCCTGATATTCTTCAATGTGTTCTGATATTGACTGGTAATTGTGTTTGATACTTTCTTAGACTATTTCTGCCTCTGGCTGATGTGTATTTTCTTTCCAAACTCCACCAGAGCCTATGATTACACAGCATCCTATCTGTGGAAAGCGGCTGTGCAGGGATAGGGAAGAAAACTATAGGCATCCAAAGGAGCCTGGCTAGCTCAGTCGGTAGAGCATGAGACTCTTAATCTCAGGGTCGTGGGTTCGAGCCCCACGTTGGGCGAAAACAACTAAAATTGTAGTGCTTTTTGACCCAAAAAATACATCCTATCTGTGGAAAACGGCAGTGCAGGGATAGGGAAGAAAACTATAGGCATCCAAAGGAGCCCGGCTAGCTCAGTCGGTAGAGCATGAGACTCTTAATCTCAGGGTCGTGGGTTCGAGCCCCACGTTGGGCGAAAACAACTAAAATTGTAGTGCTTTTTGACCAAAAAAATAGAAATTGAAAGTCTCTTTACAATATTTGCAATATTTTCATTGTTAACATGCAATATATGAATGCATGTCTGGATGATGTGTAATGGGGCAATACCACACCTTAATGTATTCACTGTAAAAGAAAAAGTATGTATCATCTTACTATAAAATAAAGTGGAGAAAACACAAATAAGACTTTTTTCCACACAGGTTTAATCGGCTATTTCCTGAAATTCTTCAATGCGTTCTGATATTGACTGGTAATTGTGTTTGATACTTTCTTAGACTATTTCTGCCTCTGGCTGATGTGTATTTTCTTTCCAAACTCCACCAGAGCCTATGATTACACAGCATCCTATCTGTGGAAAGCGGCAGTGCAGGGATAGGGAAGAAAACTATAGGCATCCAAAGGAGCCTGGCTAGCTCAGTCCGTAGAGCATGAGACTCTTAATCTCAGGGTCGTGGGTTCGAGCCCCACGTTGGGCGAAAACAACTAAAATTGTAGTACTTTTTGACCAAAAAAATACATCCTATCTGTGGAAAACGGCAGTGCAGGGATAGGGAAGAAAACTATAGGCATCCAAAGGAGCCCGGCTAGCTCAGTCGGTAGAGCATGAGACTCTTAATCTCAGGGTCGTGGGTTCGAGCCCCACGTTGGGCGAAAACAACTAAAATTGTAGTGCATTTTGACCAAAAAAATACATCCTATCTGTGGAAACCGGCAGTGCAGGGATAGGGAAGAAAACTATGGGCATCCAAAGGAGCCCGGCTAGCTCAGTCGGTAGAGCATGAGACTCTTAATCTCAGGGTCGTGGGTTCGAGCCCCACGTTGGGCGTAAACAACTAAAATTTTAGTGCTTTTTGACCAAAAAAATAGAAATTGAAAGTCTCTTTACAATATTTGCAATATTTTGATTGTAAACATGCAATATATGAATGCATGTCTGGATGATGTGTAAAGGGGCAATACCACACCTTAATGTATTCACTGTAAAAGAAAAAGTATGTATCATCTTACTATAAAATAAAGTGGAGAAACACAAATAAGACTTTTTTCCACACAGGTTTAATCGGCTATTTCCTGATATTCTTCAATGCGTTCTGATATTGACTGGTAATTGTGTTTGATACTTTCTTAGACTATTTCTGCCTCTGGCTGATGTGTATTTTCTTTCCAAACTCCACCAGAGCCTATGATTACACAGCATCCTATCTGTGGAAAGCGGCAGTGCAGGGATAGAGAAGAAAACTATAGGCATCCAAAGGAGCCCGGCTAGCTCAGTTGGTAGAGCATGAGACTCTTAATCTCAGGGTCGTGGGTTCGAGCCCCACGTTGGGCGAAAACAACTAAAATATTAGTGCTTTTTGACCAAAAAAATAGAAATTGAAAGTCTCTTTACAATATTTGCAATATTTTGATTGTTAACATGCAATATATGAATGCATGTCTGGATGATGTGTAATGGGGCAATACCACACCTTAATGTATTCACTGTAAAAGAAAAAGTATGTATCATCTTACTATAAAATAAAGTGGAGAAAACACAAATAAGACTTTTTTCCACACAGGTTTAATCGGCTATTTCCTGATATTCTTCAATGCGTTCTGATATTGACTGGTAATTGTGTTTGATACTTTCTTAGACTATTTCTGCCTCTGGCTGATGTGTATTTTCTTTCCAAACTCCACCAGAGCCTATGATTACACAGCATCCTATCTGTGGAAAACGGCAGTGCAGGGATAGGGAAGAAAACTATAGGCATCCAAAGGAGCCCGGCTAGCTCAGTTGGTAGAGCATGAGACTCTTAATCTCAGGGTCGTGGGTTCGAGCCCCACGTTGGGCGAAAACAACTAAAATATTAGTGCTTTTTGACCAAAAAAATAGAAATTGAAAGTCTCTTTACAATATTTGCAATATTTTGATTGTTAACATGCAATATATGAATGCATGTCTGGATGATGTGTAATGGGGCAATACCACACCTTAATGTATTCACTGTAAAAGAAAAAGTATGTATCATCTTACTATAAAATAAAGTGGAGAAAACACAAATAAGACTTTTTTCCACACAGGTTTAATCGGCTATTTCCTGATATTCTTCAATGCGTTCTGATATTGACTGGTAATTGTGTTTGATACTTTCTTAGACTATTTCTGCCTCTGGCTGATGTGTATTTTCTTTCCAAACTCCACCAGAGCCTATGATTACACAGCATCCTATCTGTGGAAAGCGGCTGTGCAGGGATAGGGAAGAAAACTATAGGCATCCAAAGGAGCCCGGCTAGCTCAGTCGGTAGAGCATGAGACTCTTAATCGCAGGGTCGTGGGTTCAAGCCCCACGTTGGGCGAAAACAACTAAAATTGTAGTGCTTTTTGACCAAAAAAATACATCCTATCTGTGGAAACCGGCAGTGCAGGGATAGGGAAGAAAACTATGGGCATCCAAAGGAGCCTGGCTTGCTCAGTCGGTAGCGCATGAGACTCTTAATCTCAGGGTCGTGGGTTCGAGCCCCACGTTGGGCGAAAACAACTAAAATTTTAGTGCTTTTTGACCAAAAAAATAGAAATTGAAAGTCTCTTTACAATATTTGCAATATTTTGATTGTTAACATGCAATATATGAATGCATGTCTGGATGATGTGTAATGGGGCAATACCACACCTTAATGTATTCACTGTAAAAGAAAAAGTATGTATCATCTTACTATAAAATAAAGTGGAGAAAACACAAATAAGACTTTTTTCCACACAGGTTTAATCGGCTATTTCCTGATATTCTTCAATGCGTTCTGATATTGACTGGTAATTGTGTTTGATACTTTCTTAGACTATTTCTGCCTCTGGCTGATGTGTATTTTCTTTCCAAACTCCACCAGAGCCTATGATTACACAGCATCCTATCTGTGGAAAACGGCAGTGCAGGGATAGGGAAGAAAACTATAGGCATCCAAAGGAGCCCGGCTAGCTCAGTTGGTAGAGCATGAGACTCTTAATCTCAGGGTTGTGGGTTCGAGCCCCACGTTGGGCGAAAACAACTAAAATTTTAGTGCTTTTTGACCAAAAAAATAGAAATTGAAAGTCTCTTTACAATATTTGCAATATTTTGATTGTTAACATGCAATATATGAATGCATGTCTGGATGATGTGTAATGGGGCAATACCACACCTTAATGTATTCACTGTAAAAGAAAAAGTATGTATCATCTTACTATAAAATAAAGTGGAGAAAACACAAATAAGACTTTTTTCCACACAGGTTTAATCGGCTATTTCCTGATATTCTTCAATGCGTTCTGATATTGACTGGTAATTGTGTTTGATACTTTCTTAGACTATTTCTGCCTCTGGCTGATGTGTATTTTCTTTCCAAACTCCACCAGAGCCTATGATTACACAGCATCCTATCTGTGGAAAACGGCAGTGCAGGGATAGGGAAGAAAACTATAGGCATCCAAAGGAGCCCGGCTAGCTCAGTTGGTAGAGCATGAGACTCTTAATCTCAGGGTCGTGGGTTCGAGCCCCACGTTGGGCGAAAACAACTAAAATATTAGTGCTTTTTGACCAAAAAAATAGAAATTGAAAGTCTCTTTACAATATTTGCAATATTTTGATTGTTAACATGCAATATATGAATGCATGTCTGGATGATGTGTAATGGGGCAATACCACACCTTAATGTATTCACTGTAAAAGAAAAAGTATGTATCATCTTACTATAAAATAAAGTGGAGAAAACACAAATAAGACTTTTTTCCACACAGGTTTAATCGGCTATTTCCTGATATTCTTCAATGCGTTCTGATATTGACTGGTAATTGTGTTTGATACTTTCTTAGACTATTTCTGCCTCTGGCTGATGTGTATTTTCTTTCCAAACTCCACCAGAGCCTATGATTACACAGCATCCTATCTGTGGAAAGCGGCTGTGCAGGGATAGGGAAGAAAACTATAGGCATCCAAAGGAGCCCGGCTAGCTCAGTCGGTAGAGCATGAGACTCTTAATCGCAGGGTCGTGGGTTCAAGCCCCACGTTGGGCGAAAACAACTAAAATTGTAGTGCTTTTTGACCAAAAAAATACATCCTATCTGTGGAAACCGGCAGTGCAGGGATAGGGAAGAAAACTATGGGCATCCAAAGGAGCCTGGCTTGCTCAGTCGGTAGCGCATGAGACTCTTAATCTCAGGGTCGTGGGTTCGAGCCCCACGTTGGGCGAAAACAACTAAAATTTTAGTGCTTTTTGACCAAAAAAATAGAAATTGAAAGTCTCTTTACAATATTTGCAATATTTTGATTGTTAACATGCAATATATGAATGCATGTCTGGATGATGTGTAATGGGGCAATACCACACCTTAATGTATTCACTGTAAAAGAAAAAGTATGTATCATCTTACTATAAAATAAAGTGGAGAAAACACAAATAAGACTTTTTTCCACACAGGTTTAATCGGCTATTTCCTGATATTCTTCAATGCGTTCTGATATTGACTGGTAATTGTGTTTGATACTTTCTTAGACTATTTCTGCCTCTGGCTGATGTGTATTTTCTTTCCAAACTCCACCAGAGCCTATGATTACACAGCATCCTATCTGTGGAAAACGGCAGTGCAGGGATAGGGAAGAAAACTATAGGCATCCAAAGGAGCCCGGCTAGCTCAGTTGGTAGAGCATGAGACTCTTAATCTCAGGGTTGTGGGTTCGAGCCCCACGTTGGGCGAAAACAACTAAAATTTTAGTGCTTTTTGACCAAAAAAATAGAAATTGAAAGTCTCTTTACAATATTTGCAATATTTTGATTGTTAACATGCAATATATGAATGCATGTCTGGATGATGTGTAATGGGGCAATACCACACCTTAATGTATTCACTGTAAAAGAAAAAGTATGTATCATCTTACTATAAAATAAAGTGGAGAAAACACAAATAAGACTTTTTTCCACACAGGTTTAATCGGCTATTTCCTGATATTCTTCAATGCGTTCTGATATTGACTGGTAATTGTGTTTGATACTTTCTTAGACTATTTCTGCCTCTGGCTGATGTGTATTTTCTTTCCAAACTCCACCAGAGCCTATGATTACACAGCATCCTATCTGTGGAAAGCGGCTGTGCAGGGATAGGGAAGAAAACTATAGGCATCCAAAGGAGCCCGGCTAGCTCAGTCGGTAGAGCATGAGACTCTTAATCGCAGGGCCGTGGGTTCAAGCCCCACGTTGGGCGAAAACAACTAAAATTGTAGTGCTTTTTGACTAAAAAAATACATCCTATCTGTGGAAAACGGCAGTGCAGGGATAGGGAAGAAAACTATGGGCATCCAAAGGAGCCCGGCTTGCTCAGTCGGTAGCGCATGAGACTCTTAATCTCAGGGTCGTGGGTTTGAGCCCCACGTTGGGCGAAAACAACTACAATTTTAGTGCTTTTTGACCAAAAAAATAGAAATTGAAAGTCTCTTTACAATATTTGCAATATTTTGATTGTAAACATGCAATATATGAATGCATGTCTGGATGATGTGTAAAGGGGCAATACCACACCTTAATGTATTCACTGTAAAAGAAAAAGTATGTATCATCTTACTATAAAATAAAGTGGAGAAACACAAATAAGACTTTTTTCCACACAGGTTTAATCGGCTATTTCCTGATATTCTTCAATGCGTTCTGATATTGACTGGTAATTGTGTTTGATACTTTCTTAGACTATTTCTGCCTCTGGCTGATGTGTATTTTCTTTCCAAACTCCACCAGAGCCTATGATTACACAGCATCCTATCTGTGGAAAGCGGCAGTGCAGGGATAGGGAAGAAAACTATAGGCATCCAAAGGACCCCGGCTAGCTCAGTCGGTAGAGCATGAGACTCTTAATCTCAGGGTCGTGGGTTCGAGCCCCACGTTGAGCGAAAACAACTAAAATTGTAGTGCTTTTTGACCAAAAAAATACATCCTATCTGTGGAAAACGGCAGTGCAGGGATAGGGAAGAAAACTATGGGCATCCAAAGGAGCCCGGCTTGCTCAGTCGGTAGCGCATGAGACTCTTAATCTCAGGGTCGTGGGTTCGAGCCCCACGTTGGGCGAAAACAACTAAAATTTTAGTGCTTTTTGACCAAAAAAATAGAAATTGAAAGTCTCTTTACAATATTTGCAATATTTTCATTGTTAACATGCAATATATGAATGCATGTCTGGATGATGTGTAATGGGGCAATACCACACCTTAATGTATTCACTGTAAAAGAAAAAGTATGTATCATCTTACTATAAAATAAAGTGGAGAAAACACAAATAAGACTTTTTTCCACACAGGTTAAATCGGCTATTTCCTGATATTCTTCAATGCGTTCTGATATTGACTGGTAATTGTGTTTGATACTTTCTTAGACTATTTCTGCCTCTGGCTGATGTGTATTTTCTTTCCAAACTCCACCAGAGCCTATGATTACACAGCATCCTATCTGTGGAAAACGGCAGTACAGGGATAGGGAAGAAAACTATAGGCATCCAAAGGAGCCCGGCTAGCTCAGTCGGTAGAGCATGAGACTCTTAATCTCAGGGTCGTGGGTTCGAGCCCCACATTGGGTGAAAACAACTAAAATTTTAGTGCTTTTTGACCAAAAAAATAGAAATTGAAAGTCTCTTTACAATATTTGCAATATTTTGATTGTTAACATGCAATATATGAATGCATGTCTGGATGATGTGTAATGGGGCAATACCACACCTTAATGTATTCACTGTAAAAGAAAAAGTATGTATCATCTTACTATAAAATAAAGTGGAGAAAACACAAATAAGACTTTTTTCCACACAGGTTTAATCGGCTATTTCCTGATATTCTTCAATGCGTTCTGATATTGACTGGTAATTGTGTTTGATACTTTCTTAGACTATTTCTGCCTCTGGCTGATGTGTATTTTCTTTCCAAACTCCACCAGAGCCTATGATTACACAGCATCCTATCTGTGGAAAACGGCAGTGCAGGGATAGGGAAGAAAACTATAGGCATCCAAAGGAGCCCGGCTAGCTCAGTTGGTAGAGCATGAGACTCTTAATCTCAGGGTCGTGGGTTCGAGCCCCACGTTGGGCGAAAACAACTAAAATATTAGTGCTTTTTGACCAAAAAAATAGAAATTGAAAGTCTCTTTACAATATTTGCAATATTTTGATTGTTAACATGCAATATATGAATGCATGTCTGGATGATGTGTAATGGGGCAATACCACACCTTAATGTATTCACTGTAAAAGAAAAAGTATGTATCATCTTACTATAAAATAAAGTGGAGAAAACACAAATAAGACTTTTTTCCACACAGGTTTAATCGGCTATTTCCTGATATTCTTCAATGCGTTCTGATATTGACTGGTAATTGTGTTTGATACTTTCTTAGACTATTTCTGCCTCTGGCTGATGTGTATTTTCTTTCCAAACTCCACCAGAGCCTATGATTACACAGCATCCTATCTGTGGAAAGCGGCTGTGCAGGGATAGGGAAGAAAACTATAGGCATCCAAAGGAGCCCGGCTAGCTCAGTCGGTAGAGCATGAGACTCTTAATCGCAGGGTCGTGGGTTCAAGCCCCACGTTGGGCGAAAACAACTAAAATTGTAGTGCTTTTTGACCAAAAAAATACATCCTATCTGTGGAAACCGGCAGTGCAGGGATAGGGAAGAAAACTATGGGCATCCAAAGGAGCCTGGCTTGCTCAGTCGGTAGCGCATGAGACTCTTAATCTCAGGGTCGTGGGTTCGAGCCCCACGTTGGGCGAAAACAACTAAAATTTTAGTGCTTTTTGACCAAAAAAATAGAAATTGAAAGTCTCTTTACAATATTTGCAATATTTTGATTGTTAACATGCAATATATGAATGCATGTCTGGATGATGTGTAATGGGGCAATACCACACCTTAATGTATTCACTGTAAAAGAAAAAGTATGTATCATCTTACTATAAAATAAAGTGGAGAAAACACAAATAAGACTTTTTTCCACACAGGTTTAATCGGCTATTTCCTGATATTCTTCAATGCGTTCTGATATTGACTGGTAATTGTGTTTGATACTTTCTTAGACTATTTCTGCCTCTGGCTGATGTGTATTTTCTTTCCAAACTCCACCAGAGCCTATGATTACACAGCATCCTATCTGTGGAAAACGGCAGTGCAGGGATAGGGAAGAAAACTATAGGCATCCAAAGGAGCCCGGCTAGCTCAGTTGGTAGAGCATGAGACTCTTAATCTCAGGGTTGTGGGTTCGAGCCCCACGTTGGGCGAAAACAACTAAAATTTTAGTGCTTTTTGACCAAAAAAATAGAAATTGAAAGTCTCTTTACAATATTTGCAATATTTTGATTGTTAACATGCAATATATGAATGCATGTCTGGATGATGTGTAATGGGGCAATACCACACCTTAATGTATTCACTGTAAAAGAAAAAGTATGTATCATCTTACTATAAAATAAAGTGGAGAAAACACAAATAAGACTTTTTTCCACACAGGTTTAATCGGCTATTTCCTGATATTCTTCAATGCGTTCTGATATTGACTGGTAATTGTGTTTGATACTTTCTTAGACTATTTCTGCCTCTGGCTGATGTGTATTTTCTTTCCAAACTCCACCAGAGCCTATGATTACACAGCATCCTATCTGTGGAAAGCGGCTGTGCAGGGATAGGGAAGAAAACTATAGGCATCCAAAGGAGCCCGGCTAGCTCAGTCGGTAGAGCATGAGACTCTTAATCGCAGGGCCGTGGGTTCAAGCCCCACGTTGGGCGAAAACAACTAAAATTGTAGTGCTTTTTGACTAAAAAAATACATCCTATCTGTGGAAAACGGCAGTGCAGGGATAGGGAAGAAAACTATGGGCATCCAAAGGAGCCCGGCTTGCTCAGTCGGTAGCGCATGAGACTCTTAATCTCAGGGTCGTGGGTTTGAGCCCCACGTTGGGCGAAAACAACTACAATTTTAGTGCTTTTTGACCAAAAAAATAGAAATTGAAAGTCTCTTTACAATATTTGCAATATTTTGATTGTAAACATGCAATATATGAATGCATGTCTGGATGATGTGTAAAGGGGCAATACCACACCTTAATGTATTCACTGTAAAAGAAAAAGTATGTATCATCTTACTATAAAATAAAGTGGAGAAACACAAATAAGACTTTTTTCCACACAGGTTTAATCGGCTATTTCCTGATATTCTTCAATGCGTTCTGATATTGACTGGTAATTGTGTTTGATACTTTCTTAGACTATTTCTGCCTCTGGCTGATGTGTATTTTCTTTCCAAACTCCACCAGAGCCTATGATTACACAGCATCCTATCTGTGGAAAGCGGCAGTGCAGGGATAGGGAAGAAAACTATAGGCATCCAAAGGACCCCGGCTAGCTCAGTCGGTAGAGCATGAGACTCTTAATCTCAGGGTCGTGGGTTCGAGCCCCACGTTGAGCGAAAACAACTAAAATTGTAGTGCTTTTTGACCAAAAAAATACATCCTATCTGTGGAAAACGGCAGTGCAGGGATAGGGAAGAAAACTATGGGCATCCAAAGGAGCCCGGCTTGCTCAGTCGGTAGCGCATGAGACTCTTAATCTCAGGGTCGTGGGTTCGAGCCCCACGTTGGGCGAAAACAACTAAAATTTTAGTGCTTTTTGACCAAAAAAATAGAAATTGAAAGTCTCTTTACAATATTTGCAATATTTTCATTGTTAACATGCAATATATGAATGCATGTCTGGATGATGTGTAATGGGGCAATACCACACCTTAATGTATTCACTGTAAAAGAAAAAGTATGTATCATCTTACTATAAAATAAAGTGGAGAAAACACAAATAAGACTTTTTTCCACACAGGTTAAATCGGCTATTTCCTGATATTCTTCAATGCGTTCTGATATTGACTGGTAATTGTGTTTGATACTTTCTTAGACTATTTCTGCCTCTGGCTGATGTGTATTTTCTTTCCAAACTCCACCAGAGCCTATGATTACACAGCATCCTATCTGTGGAAAACGGCAGTACAGGGATAGGGAAGAAAACTATAGGCATCCAAAGGAGCCCGGCTAGCTCAGTCGGTAGAGCATGAGACTCTTAATCTCAGGGTCGTGGGTTCGAGCCCCACATTGGGTGAAAACAACTAAAATTTTAGTGCTTTTTGACCAAAAAAATACATCCTATCTGTGGAAAACGGCAGTGCAGGGATAGGGAAGAAAACTATAGGCATCCAAAGGAGCCCGGCTAGCTCAGTCGGTAGAGCATGAGTCTCAGGGTCGTGGGTTCGAGCCCCACGTTGGGCGAAAACAACTAAAATTGTAGTGCATTTTGACCAAAAAAATACATCCTATCTGTGGAAACCGGCAGTGCAGGGATAGGGAAGAAAACTATGGGCATCCAAAGGAGCCCGGCTTGCTCAGTCGGTAGCGCATGAGACTCTTAATCTCAGGGTCGTGGGTTCGAGCCCCACGTTGGGCGAAAACAACTAAATTTTTAGTGCTTTTTGACCAAAAAAATAGAAATTGAAAGTCTCTTTACAATATTTGCAATATTTTGATTGTTAACATGCAATATATGAATGCATGTCTGGATGATGTGTAATGGGGCAATACCACACCTTAATGTATTCACTGTAAAAGAAAAAGTATGTATCATATTACTATAAAATAAAGTGGAGAAAACACAAATAAGACTTTTTTCCACACAGGTTTAATCGGCTATTTCCTGATATTCTTCAATGCGTTCTGATATTGACTGGTAATTGTGTTTGATACTTTCTTAGACTATTTCTGCCTCTGGCTGATGTGTATTTTCTTTCCAAACTCCACCAGAGCCTATGATTACACAGCATCCTATCTGTGGAAAGCGGCAGTGCAGGTATAGGGAAGAAAACTATAGGCATCCAAAGGAGCCCGGCTAGCTCAGTTGGTAGAGCATGAGACTCTTAATCTCAGGGTCGTGGGTTCGAGCCCCACGTTGGGCGAAAACAACTAAAATTGTAGTGCTTTTTGACCAAAAAAATAGAAATTGAAAGTCTCTTTACAATATTTGCAATATTTTCATTGTTAACATGCAATATATGAATGCATGTCTGGATGATGTGTAATGGGGCAATACCACACCTTAATGTATTCACTGTAAAAGAAAAAGTATGTATCATCTTACTATAAAATAAAGTGGAGAAAACACAAATAAGACTTTTTTCCACACAGGTTTAATCGGCTATTTCCTGATATTCTTCAATGCGTTCTGATATTGACTGGTAATTGTGTTTGATACTTTCTTAGACTATTTTTGCCTCTGGCTGATGTGTATTTTCTTTCCAAACTCCACCAGAGCCTATGATTACACAGCATCCTATCGGCTTGCTCAGTCGGTAGCGCATGAGACTCTTAATCTCAGGGTCGTGGGTTCGAGCCCCACGTTGGGCGAAAACAACTAAAATTTTAGTGCTTTTTGACCAAAAAAATAGAAATTGAAAGTCTCTTTACAATATTTGCAATATTTTGATTGTTAACATGCAATATATGAATGCATGTCTGGATGATGTGTAATGGGGCAATACCACACCTTAATGTATTCACTGTAAAAGAAAAAGTATGTATCATCTTACTATAAAATAAAGTGGAGAAAACACAAATAAGACTTTTTTCCACACAGGTTTAATCGGCTATTTCCTGATATTCTTCAATGCGTTCTGATATTGACTGGTAATTGTGTTTGATACTTTCTTAGACTATTTCTGCCTCTGGCTGATGTGTATTTTCTTTCCAAACTCCACCAGAGCCTATGATTACACAGCATCCTATCTGTGGAAAGCGGCTGTGCAGGGATAGGGAAGAAAACTATAGGCATCCAAAGGAGCCCGGCTAGCTCAGTCGGTAGAGCATGAGACTCTTAATCTCAGGGTCGTGGGTTCGAGCCCCATGTTGGGCGAAAACAACTAAAATTGTAGTGCTTTTTGACCAAAAAAATACATCCTATCTGTGGAAAACGGCAGTGCAGGGATAGGGAAGAAAACTATGGGCATCCAAAGGAGCCCGGCTTGCTCAGTCGGTAGCGCATGAGACTCTTAATCTCAGGGTCGTGGGTTCGAGCCCCACGTTGGGCGAAAACAACTAAAATTTTAGTGCTTTTTGACCAAAAAAATAGAAATTGAAAGTCTCTTGACAATATATGCAATATTTTGATTGTTAACATGCAATATATGAATGCATGTCTGGATGATGTGTAAAGGGGCAATACCACACCTTAATGTATTCACTGTAAAAGAAAAAGTATGTATCATCTTACTATAAAATAAAGTGGAGAAAACACAAATAAGACTTTTTTCCACACAGGTTTAATCGGCTATTTCCTGATATTCTTCAATGCGTTCTGATATTGACTGGTAATTGTGTTTGATACTTTCTTAGACTATTTCTGCCTCTGGCTGATGTGTATTTTCTTTCCAAACTCCACCAGAGCCTATGATTACACAGCATCCTATCTGTGGAAAACGGCAGTGCAGGGATAGGGAAGAAAACTATAGGTATCCAAAGGAGCCCGGCTAGCTCAGTCGGTAGAGCATGAGACTCTTAATCTCAGGGTCGTGGGTTCGAGCCCCACGTAGGGCGAAAACAACTAAAATTGTAGGACTTTTTGACCAAAAAAATACATCCTATCTGTGGAAAACGGCAGTGCAGGGATACGGAAGAAAACTATAGGCATCCAAAGGAGCCCGGCTAGCTCAGTCGGTAGAGCATGAGACTCTTAATCTCAGGGTCGTGGGTTTGAGCCCCACGTTGGGCGAAAACAACTAAAATTTTAGTGCTTTTTGACCAAAAAAATAGAAATTGAAAGTCTCTTTACAATATTTGCAATATTTTCATTGTTAACATGCAATATATGAATGCATGTCTGGATGATGTGTAATGGGGCAATACCACACCTTAATGTATTCACTGTAAAAGAAAAAGTATGTATCATCTTACTATAAAATAAAGTGGAGAAAACACAAATAAGACTTTTTTCCACACATGTTTAATCGGCTATTTCCTGATATTCTTCAATGCGTTCTGATATTGACTGGTAATTGTGTTTGATACTTTCTTAGACTATTTCTGCCTCTGGCTGATGTGTATTTTCTTTCCAAACTCCACCAGAGCCTATGATTACACAGCATCCTATCTGTGGAAAGCGGCAGTGCAGGGATAGGGAAGAAAACTAGAGACATCCAAAGGAGCCCGGCTAGCTCAGTCGGTAGAGCATGAGACTCTTAATCTCAGGGTCGTGGGTTCGAGCCCCACGTTGGGCGAAAACAACTAAAATTGTAGTGCTTTTTGACCAAAAAAATACATCCTATCTGTGGAAAACGGCAGTGCAGGGATAGGGAAGAAAACTATAGGCATCCAAAGGAGCCCGGCTAGCTCAGTCGGTAGAGCATGAGACTCTTAATCTCAGGGTCGTGGGTTCGAGCCCCACGTTGGGCGAAAACAACTAAAATTTTAGTGCTTTTTGACCAAAAAAATAGAAATTGAAAGTCTCTTTACAATATTTGCAATATTTTCATTGTTAACATGCAATATATGAATGCATGTCTGGATGATGTGTAATGGGGCAATACCACACCTTAATGTATTCACTGTAAAAGAAAAAGTATGTATCATCTTACTATAAAATAAAGTGGAGAAAACACAAATAAGACTTTTTTCCACACAGGTTTAATCGGCTATTTCCTGATATTCTTCAATGCGTTCTGATATTGACTGGTAATTGTGTTTGATACTTTCTTAGACTATTTCTGCCTCTGGCTGATGTGTATTTTCTTTCCAAACTCCACCAGAGCCTATGATTACACAGCATCCTATCTGTGGAAAACGGCAGTGCAGGGATAGGGAAGAAAACTATAGGTGTCCAAAAGAGCCCGGCTAGCTCAGTCGCTAGAGCATGAGACTCTTAATCTCAGGGTTGTGGGTTTGAGCCCCACGTTGGGCGAAAACAACTAAAATTTTAGTGCTTTTTGACCAAAAAAATCGAAATTGAAAGTCTCTTTACAATATTTGCAATATTTTCATTGTTAACATGCAATATATGAATGCATGTCTGGATGATGTGTAATGGGGCAATACCACACCTTAATGTATTCACTGTAAAAGAAAAAGTATGTATCATCTTACTATAAAATAAAGTGGAGAAAACACAAATAAGACTTTTTTCCACACATGTTTAATCGGCTATTTCCTGATATTCTTCAATGCGTTCTGATATTGACTGGTAATTGTGTTTGATACTTTCTTAGACTATTTCTGCCTCTGGCTGATGTGTATTTTCTTTCCAAACTCCACCAGAGCCTATGATTACACAGCATCCTATCTGTGGAAAGCGGCAGTGCAGGGATAGGGAAGAAAACTATAGGCATCCAAAGGAGCCCGGCTAGCTCAGTCGGTAGAGCATGAGACTCTTAATCTCAGGGTCGTGGGTTCGAGCCCCACGTTGGGCGAAAACAACTAAAATTGTAGTGCTTTTTGACCAAAAAAATACATCCTATCTGTGGAAAACGGCAGTGCAGGGATAGGGAAGAAAACTATAGGCATCTAAAGGAGCCCGGCTAGCTCAGTCGGTAGAGCATGAGACTCTTAATCTCAGGGTCGTGGGTTCGAGCCCCACGTTGGGCGAAAACAACTAAAATTTTAGTGCTTTTTGACCAAAAAAATAGAAATTGAAAGTCTCTTTGCAATATTTTCATTGTTAACATGCAATATATGAATGCATGTCTGGATGATGTGTAATGGGGCAATACCACACCTTAATGTATTCACTGTAAAAGAAAAAGTATGTATCATCTTACTATAAAATAAAGTGGAGAAAACACAAATAAGACTTTTTTCCACACAGGTTTAATCGGCTATTTCCTGATATTCTTCAATGCGTTCTGATATTGACTGGTAATTGTGTTTGATACTTTCTTAGACTATTTCTGCCTCTGGCTGATGTGTATTTTCTTTCCAAACTCCACCAGAGCCTATGATTACACAGCATCCTATCTGTGGAAAGCGGCAGTCCAGGGATAGGGAAGAAAACTATAGGCATCCAAAGGAGCCCGGCTAGCTCAGTCGGTAGAGCATGAGACTCTTAATCTCAGTGTCGTGGGTTCGAGCCCCACGTTGGGCGAAAACAAATAAAATTGTAGTGCTTTTTGACCAAAAAAATAGAAATTGAAAGTCTCTTTACAATATTTGCAATATTTTGATTGTTAACATGCAATATATGAATGCATGTCTGGATGATGTGTAATGGGGCAATACCACACCTTAATGTATTCACTGTAAAAGAAAAAGTATGTATCATCTTACTATAAAATAAAGTGGAGAAAACACAAATAAGACTTTTTTCCACACAGGTTTAATCGGCTATTTCCTGATATTCTTCAATGCGTTCTGATATTGACTGGTAATTGTGTTTGATACTTTCTTAGACTATTTCTGCCTCTGGCTGATGTGTATTTTCTTTCCAAACTCCACCAGAGCCTATGATTACACAGCATCCTATCTGTGGAAAACGGAAGTGCAGGGATAGGGAAGAAAACTATAGGCATCCAAAGGAGCCCGGCTAGCTCAGTCGGTAGAGCATGAGACTCTTAATCTCAGGGTCGTGGGTTCGAGCCCCATGTTGGGCGAAAACAACTAAAATTGTAGTGCTTTTTGACCAAAAAAATACATCCTATCTGTGGAAACCGGCAGTGCAGGGATAGGGAAGAAAACTATGGGCATCCAAAGGAGCCTGGCTTGCTCAGTTGGTAGCGCATGAGACTCTTAATCTCAGGGTCGTGGGTTCGAACCCCACGTTGGGTGAAAACAACTACAATTTTAGTGCTTTTTGACCAAAAAAATAGAAATTGAAAGTCTCTTTACAATATTTGCAATATTTTGATTGTTAACATGCAATATATGAATGCATGTCTGGATGATGTGTAATGGGGCAATACCACACCTTAATGTATTCACTGTAAAAGAAAAAGTATGTATCATCTTACTATAAAATAAAGTGGAGAAAACACAAATAAGACTTTTTTCCACACAGGTTTAATCGGCTATTTCCTGATATTCTTCAATGCGTTCTGATATTGACTGGTAATTGTGTTTGATACTTTCTTAGACTATTTCTGCCTCTGGCTGATGTGTATTTTCTTTCCAAACTCCACCAGAGCCTATGATTACACAGCATCCTATCTGTGGAAAGCGGCAGTGCAGGGATAGGGAAGAAAACTATAGGCATCCAAAGGAGCCCGGCTAGCTCAGTCGGTAGAGCATGAGACTCTTCATCTCAGGGTCGTGGGTTCGAGCCCCACCTTGAGCTAAAACAACTAAAATTGTAGTGCTTTTTGACCAAAAAAATACATCCTATCTGTGGGAAACGGCAGTGCAGGGATAGGGAAGAAAACTATGGGCATCCAAAGGAGCCCGGCTTGCTCAGTCGGTAGCGCATGAGACTCTTAATCTCAGGGTCGTGGGTTCGAGCCCCACGTTGGGCGAAAACAACTAAAATTGTAGTGCTTTTTGACCAAAAAAATAGAAATTGAAAGTCTCTTTACAATATTTGCAATATTTTCATTGTTAACATGCAATATATGAATGCATGTCTGGATGATGTGTAATGGGGCAATACCACACCTTAATGTATTCACTGTAAAAGAAAAAGTATGTATCATCTTACTATAAAATAAAGTGGAGAAAACACAAATAAGACTTTTTTCCACACAGGTTTAATCGGCTATTTCCTGATATTCTTCAATGTGTTCTGATATTGACTGGTAATTGTGTTTGATACTTTCTTAGACTATTTCTGCCTCTGGCTGATGTGTATTTTCTTTCCAAACTCCACCAGAGCCTATGATTACACAGCATCCTATCTGTGGAAAGCGGCTGTGCAGGGATAGGGAAGAAAACTATAGGCATCCAAAGGAGCCCGGCTAGCTCAGTCGGTAGAGCATGAGACTCTTAATCTCAGGGTCGTGGGTTCGAGCCCCACGTTGGGCGAAAACAACTAAAATTGTAGTGCTTTTTGACCCAAAAAATACATCCTATCTGTGGAAAACGGCAGTGCAGGGATAGGGAAGAAAACTATAGGCATCCAAAGGAGCCCGGCTAGCTCAGTCGGTAGAGCATGAGACTCTTAATCTCAGGGTCGTGGGTTCGAGCCCCACGTTGGGCGAAAACAACTAAAATTTTAGTGCTTTTTGACCAAAAAAATAGAAATTGAAAGTCTCTTTACAATATTTGCAATATTTTCAGTTAACATGCAATATATGAATGCATGTCTGGATGATGTGTAATGGGGCAATACCACACCTTAATGTATTCACTGTAAAAGAAAAAGTATGTATCATCTTACTATAAAATAAAGTGGAGAAAACACAAATAAGACTTTTTTCCACACAGGTTAAATCGGCTATTTCCTGATATTCTTCAATGCGTTCTGATATTGACTGGTAATTGTGTTTGATACTTTCTTAGACTATTTCTGCCTCTGGCTGATGTGTATTTTCTTTCCAAAATCCACCAGAGCCTATGATTACACAGCATCCTATCTGTGGAAAACGGCAGTGCAGGGATAGGGAAGAAAACTATAGGCATCCAAAGGAGCCCGGCTAGCTCAGTCGGTAGAGCATGAGACTCTAAATCTCAGGGTCGTGGGTTCGAGCCCCACATTGGGCGAAAACAACTAAAATTTTAGTGCTTTTGGACCAAAAAAATACATCCTATCTGTGGAAAACGGCAGTGCAGGGATAGGGAAGAAAACTATAGGCATCCAAAGGAGCCCGGCTAGCTCAGTCGGTAGAGCATGAGACTCTTAATCTCAGGGTCGTGGGTTCGAGCCCCACGTTGGGCGAAAACAACTAAAATTGTAGTGCATTTTGACCAAAAAAATACATCCTATCTGTGGAAAACGGCAGTGCAGGGATAGGGAAGAAAACTATGGGCATCCAAAGGAGCCTGGCTTGCTCAGTCGGTAGCGCATGAGACTCTTAATCTCAGGGTCGTGGGTTCGAGCCCCACGTTGGGCGAAAACAACTAAAATTTTAGTGCTTTTTGACCAATAAAATAGAAATTGAAAGTCTCTTTACAATATTTGCAATATTTTGATTGTTAACATGCAATATATGAATGCATGTCTGGATGATGTGTAATGGGGCAATACCACACCTTAATGTATTCACTGTAAAAGAAAAAGTATGTATCATCTTACTATAAAATAATGTGGAGAAAACACAAATAAGACTTTTTTCCACACAGGTTTAATCGGCTATTTCCTGATATTCTTCAATGCGTTCTGATATTGACTGGTAATTGTGTTTGATACTTTCTTAGACTATTTCTGCCTCTGGCTGATGTGTATTTTCTTTCCAAACTCCACCAGAGCCTATGATTACACAGCATCCTATCTGTGGAAAGCGGCAGTGCAGGGATAGGGAAGAAAACTATAGGCATCCAAAGGAGCCCGGCTAGCTCAGTCGGTAGAGCATGAGACTCTTAATCTCAGGGTCGTGGGTTCGAGCCCCACGTTGGGCGAAAACAACTAAAATGTTAGTGCTTTTTGACCAAAAAAATAGAAATTGAAAGTCTCTTTACAATATTTGCAATATTTTCAGTTAACATGCAATATATGAATGCATGTCTGGATGATGTGTAATGGGGCAATACCACACCTTAATGTATTCACTGTAAAAGAAAAAGTATGTATCATCTTACTATAAAATAAAGTGGAGAAAACACAAATAAGACTTTTTTCCACAAAGGTTAAATCGGCTATTTCCTGATATTCTTCAATGCGTTCTGATATTGACTGGTAATTGTGTTTGATACTTTCTTAGACTATTTCTGCCTCTGGCTGATGTGTATTTTCTTTCCAAAATCCACCAGAGCCTATGATTACACAGCATCCTATCTGTGGAAAACGGCAGTGCAGGGATAGGGAAGAAAACTATAAGCATCCAAAGGAGCCCGGCTAGCTCAGTCGGTAGAGCATGAGACTCTAAATCTCAGGGTCGTGGGTTCAAGCCCCACATTGGGCGAAAACAACTAAAATTTTAGTGCTTTTGGACCAAAAAAATAAATCCTATCTGTGGAAAACGGCAGTGCAGGGATAGGGAAGAAAACTATAGGCATCCAAAGGAGCCCGGCTAGCTCAGTCGGTAGAGCATGAGACTCTTAATCTCAGGGTCGTGGGTTCGAGCCCCACGTTGGGCGAAAAACAACTAAAATTGTAGTGCTTTTTGACCCACGTTGGGCGAAAACAACTAAAATTTTAGTGCTTTTTGACCAATAAAATAGAAATTGAAAGTCTCTTTACAATATTTGCAATATTTTGATTGTTAACATGCAATATATGAATGCATGTCTGGATGATGTGTAATGGGGCAATACCACACCTTAATGTATTCACTGTAAAAGAAAAAGTATGTATCATCTTACTATAAAATAATGTGGAGAAAACACAAATAAGACTTTTTTCCACACAGGTTTAATCGGCTATTTCCTGATATTCTTCAATGCGTTCTGATATTGACTGGTAATTGTGTTTGATACTTTCTTAGACTATTTCTGCCTCTGGCTGATGTGTATTTTCTTTCCAAACTCCACCAGAGCCTATGATTACACAGCATCCTATCTGTGGAAAGCGGCAGTGCAGGGATAGGGAAGAAAACTATAGGCATCCAAAGGAGCCCGGCTAGCTCAGTCGGTAGAGCATGAGACTCTTAATCTCAGGGTCGTGGGTTCGAGCCCCACGTTGGGCGAAAACAACTAAAATGTTAGTGCTTTTTGACCAAAAAAATAGAAATTGAAAGTCTCTTTACAATATTTGCAATATTTTCAGTTAACATGCAATATATGAATGCATGTCTGGATGATGTGTAATGGGGCAATACCACACCTTAATGTATTCACTGTAAAAGAAAAAGTATGTATCATCTTACTATAAAATAAAGTGGAGAAAACACAAATAAGACTTTTTTCCACAAAGGTTAAATCGGCTATTTCCTGATATTCTTCAATGCGTTCTGATATTGACTGGTAATTGTGTTTGATACTTTCTTAGACTATTTCTGCCTCTGGCTGATGTGTATTTTCTTTCCAAAATCCACCAGAGCCTATGATTACACAGCATCCTATCTGTGGAAAACGGCAGTGCAGGGATAGGGAAGAAAACTATAAGCATCCAAAGGAGCCCGGCTAGCTCAGTCGGTAGAGCATGAGACTCTAAATCTCAGGGTCGTGGGTTCGAGCCCCACATTGGGCGAAAACAACTAAAATTTTAGTGCTTTTGGACCAAAAAAATAAATCCTATCTGTGGAAAACGGCAGTGCAGGGATAGGGAAGAAAACTATAGGCATCCAAAGGAGCCCGGCTAGCTCAGTCGGTAGAGCATGAGACTCTTAATCTCAGGGTCGTGGGTTCGAGCCCCACGTTGGGCGAAAAACAACTAAAATTGTAGTGCTTTTTGACCCAAAAAATACATCCTATCTGTGGAAAACGGCAGTGCAGGGATAGGGAAGAAAACTATAGGCATCCAAAGGAGCCCGGCTAGCTCAGTCGGTAGAGCATGAGACTCTTAATCTCAGGGTCGTGGGTTCGAGCCCCACGTTGGGCGAAAACAACTAAAATTGTAGTACTTTTTGACCAAAAAAATACATCCTATCTGTGGAAAACGGCAGTGCAGGGATAGGGAAGAAAACTATAGGCATCCAAAGGAGCCCGGCTAGCTCAGTCGGTAGAGCATGAGACTCTTAATCTCAGGGTCGTGGGTTCGAGCCCCACGTTGGGCGAAAACAACTAAAATTGTAGTGCATTTTGACCAAAAAAATACATCCTATCTGTGGAAACCGGCAGTGCAGGGATAGGGAAGAAAACTATGGGCATCCAAAGAAGCCCAGCTTGCTCAGTCGGTAGCGCATGAGACTCTTAATCTCAGGGTCGTGGGTTCGAGCCCCACGTTGGGCGAAAACAACTAAAATTTTAGTGCTTTTATGACCAAAAAAATAGAAATTGAAAGTCTCTTTACAATATTTGCAATATTTTGATTGTTAACATGCAATATATGAATGCATGTCTGGATGATGTGTAATGGGGCAATACCACACCTTAATGTATTCACTGTAAAAGAAAAAGTATGTATCATCTTACTATAAAATAAAGTGGAGAAAACACAAATAAGACTTTTTTCCACACAGGTTTAATCGGCTATTTCCTGATATTCTTCAATGCGTTCTGATATTGACTGGTAATTGTGTTTGATACTTTCTTAGACTATTTCTGCCTCTGGCTGATGTGTATTTTCTTTCCAAACTCCACTAGAGCCTATGATTACACAGCATCCTATCTGTGGAAAACGGAAGTGCAGGGATAGGGAAGAAAACTATAGGCATCCAAAGGAGCCCGGCTAGCTCAGTCGGTAGAGCATGAGACTCTTAATCTCAGGGTCGTGGGTTCGAGCCCCACGTTGGGCGAAAACAACTAAAATTTTAGTGCTTTTTGACCAAAAAAATAGAAATTGAAAGTCTCTTTACAATATTTGCAATATTTTGATTGTTAACATGCAATATATGAATGCATGTCTGGATGATGTGTAATGGGGCAATACCACACCTTAATGTATTCACTGTAAAAGAAAAAGTATGTATCATCTTACTATAAAATAAAGTGGAGAAAACACAAATAAGACTTTTTTCCACACAGGTTTAATCGGCTATTTCCTGATATTCTTCAATGCGTTCTGATATTGACTGGTAATTGTGTTTGATACTTTCTTAGACTATTTCTGCCTCTGGCTGATGTGTATTTTCTTTCCAAACTCCACCAGAGCCTATGATTACACAGCATCCTATCTGTGGAAAGCGGCAGTGCAGGGATAGGGAAGAAAACTATAGGCATCCAAAGGAGCCCGGCTAGCTCAGTCGGTAGAGCATGAGACTCTTAATCTCAGGGCCGTGGGTTCGAGCCCCACGTTGGGCGAAAACAACTAAAATGTTAGTGCTTTTTGACCAAAAAAATAGAAATTGAAAGTCTCTTTACAATATTTGCAATATTTTCAGTTAACATGCAATATATGAATGCATGTCTGGATGATGTGTAATGGGGCAATACCACACCTTAATGTATTCACTGTAAAAGAAAAAGTATGTATCATCTTACTATAAAATAAAGTGGAGAAAACACAAATAAGACTTTTTTCCACAAAGGTTAAATCGGCTATTTCCTGATATTCTTCAATGCGTTCTGATATTGACTGGTAATTGTGTTTGATACTTTCTTAGACTATTTCTGCCTCTGGCTGATGTGTATTTTCTTTCCAAAATCCACCAGAGCCTATGATTACACAGCATCCTATCTGTGGAAAACGGCAGTGCAGGGATAGGGAAGAAAACTATAAGCATCCAAAGGAGCCCGGCTAGCTCAGTCGGTAGAGCATGAGACTCTAAATCTCAGGGTCGTGGGTTCGAGCCCCACATTGGGCGAAAACAACTAAAATTTTAGTGCTTTTGGACCAAAAAAATAAATCCTATCTGTGGAAAACGGCAGTGCAGGGATAGGGAAGAAAACTATAGGCATCCAAAGGAGCCCGGCTAGCTCAGTCGGTAGAGCATGAGACTCTTAATCTCAGGGTCGTGGGTTCGAGCCCCACATTGGGCGAAAAACAACTAAAATTGTAGTGCTTTTTGACCCAAAAAATACATCCTATCTGTGGAAAACGGCAGTGCAGGGATAGGGAAGAAAACTATAGGCATCCAAAGGAGCCCGGCTAGCTCAGTCGGTAGAGCATGAGACTCTTAATCTCAGGGTCGTGGGTTCGAGCCCCACGTTGGGCGAAAACAACTAAAATTGTAGTACTTTTTGACCAAAAAAATACATCCTATCTGTGGAAAACGGCAGTGCAGGGATAGGGAAGAAAACTATAGGCATCCAAAGGAGCCCGGCTAGCTCAGTCGGTAGAGCATGAGACTCTTAATCTCAGGGTCGTGGGTTCGAGCCCCACGTTGGGCGAAAACAACTAAAATTGTAGTGCATTTTGACCAAAAAAATACATCCTATCTGTGGAAACCGGCAGTGCAGGGATAGGGAAGAAAACTATGGGCATCCAAAGAAGCCCAGCTTGCTCAGTCGGTAGCGCATGAGACTCTTAATCTCAGGGTCGTGGGTTCGAGCCCCACGTTGGGCGAAAACAACTAAAATTTTAGTGCTTTTATGACCAAAAAAATAGAAATTGAAAGTCTCTTTACAATATTTGCAATATTTTGATTGTTAACATGCAATATATGAATGCATGTCTGGATGATGTGTAATGGGGCAATACCACACCTTAATGTATTCACTGTAAAAGAAAAAGTATGTATCATCTTACTATAAAATAAAGTGGAGAAAACACAAATAAGACTTTTTTCCACACAGGTTTAATCGGCTATTTCCTGATATTCTTCAATGCGTTCTGATATTGACTGGTAATTGTGTTTGATACTTTCTTAGACTATTTC
>NC_090928.1:528991494-529016494 GCF_040938575.1 Ambystoma mexicanum | reverse complement strand
AGGGATAGGGAAGAAAACTATAGGCATCCAAAGGAGCCCGGCTAGCTCAGTTGGTAGAGCATGAGACTCTTAATCTCAGGGTCGTGGGTTTGAGCCCCACGTTGGGCGAAAACAACTAAAATTTTAGTGCTTTTTGACCAAAAAAATAGAAATTGAAAGTCTCTTTACAATATTTGCAATATTTTGATTGTTAACATGCAATATATGAATGCATGTCTGGATGATGTGTAATGGGACAATACCACACCTTAATGTATTCACTGTAAAAGAAAAAGTATGTTTCATCTTACTATAAAATAAAGTGGAGAAAACACAAATAAGACTTTTTTCCACACAGGTTTAATCGGCTATTTCCTGATATTCTTCAATGCGTTCTGATATTGACTGGTAATTGTGTTTGATACTTTCTTAGACTATTTCTGCCTCTGGCTGATGTGTATTTTCTTTCCAAACTCCACCAGAGCCTATGATTACACAGCATCCTATCTGTGGAAAGCGGCTGTGCAGGGATAGGGAAGAAAACTATAGGCATCCAAAGGAGCCCGGCTAGCTCAGTCGGTAGAGCATGAGACTCTTAATCTCAGGGTCGTGGGTTCGAGCCCCACGTTGGGCGAAAACAACTAAAATTGTAGTGCTTTTTGACCAAAAAAATACATCCTATCTGTGGAAAACGGCAGTGCAGGGATAGGGAAGAAAACTATGGGCATCCAAAGGAGCCCGGCTTGCTCAGTCGGTAGCGCATGAGACTCTTAATCTCAGGGTCGTGGGTTCAAGCCCCACGTTGGGCGAAAACAACTAAAATTGTAGTGTTTTTTGACCAAAAAAATAGAAATTGAAAGTCTCTTTACAATATTTGCAATATTTTGATTGTTAACATGCAATATATGAATGCATGTCTGGATGATGTGTAAAGGGGCAATACCACACCTTAATGTATTCACTGTAAAAGAAAAAGTATGTATCATCTTACTATAAAATAAAGTGGAGAAAACACAAATAAGACTTTTTTCCACACAGGTTTAATCGGCTATTTCCTGATATTCTTCAATGCGTTCTGATATTAACTGGTAATTGTGTTTGATACTTTCTTAGACTATTTCTGCCTCTGGCTGATGTGTATTTTCTTTCCAAACTCCACCAGAGCCTATGATTACACAGCATCCTATCTGTGGAAAGCGGCAGTGCAGGGATAGGGAAGGAAACTATAGGCATCCAAAGGAGCCCGGCTAGCTCAGTCGGTAGAGCATGAGACTCTTAATCTCAGGTTCGTGGGTTCGAGCCCCACGTTGGGCCAAAACAACTAAAATTGTAGAGCTTTTTGACCAAAAAAATACATCCTATCTGTGGAAAAGTGCAGGGATAGGGAAGAAAACTATAGGCATCCAAAGGAGCCCGGCTAGCTCAGTCGGTAGAGCATGAGACTCTTAATCTCACGGTCGTGGGTTCGAGCCCCACGTTGGGCGAAAACAACTAAAATTGTAGTGCTGTTTGACCAAAAAAATACATCCTATCTGTGGAAAACGGCAGTGCAGGGATAGGGAAGAAAACTATGGGCATCCAAAGGAGCCCGGCTTGCTCAGTCGGTAGCGCATGAGACTCTTAATCTCAGGGTCGTGGGTTCAAGCCCCACGTTGGGCGAAAACAACTAAATTTGTAGTGCTTTTTGACCAAAAAAATACATCCTATCTGTGGAAAACGGCAGTGCAGGGATAGGGAAGAAAACTATGGGTATCCAAAGGAGCCCGGCTTGCTCAGTCGGTAGCGCATGAGACTCTTAATCTCAGGGTCGTGGGTTCGAGCCCCACGTTGGGCGAAAGCAACTAAAATTTTAGTGCTTTTTGACCAAAAAAATAGAAATTGAAAGTCTCTTTACAATATTTGCAATATTTTGATTGTTAACATGCAATATATGAATGCATGTCTGGATGATGTGTAAAGGGGCAATACCACACCTTAATGTATTCACTGTAAAAGAAAAAGTATGTATCATCTTACTATAAAATAAAGTGGAGAAAACACAAATAAGACTTTTTTCCACACAGGTTTAATCGGCTATTTCCTGATATTCTTCAATGCGTTCTGATATTGACTGGTAATTGTGTTTGATACTTTCTTAGACTATTTCTGCCTCTGGCTGATGTGTATTTTCTTTCCAAACTCCACCAGAGCCTATGATTACACAGCATCCTATCTGTGGAAAACGGCAGTGCAGGGATAGGGAAGAAAACTATAGGCATCCAAAGGAGCCCGGCTAGCTCAGTCGGTAGAGAATGAGACTCTTAATCTCAGGGTCGTGGGTTCGAGTCCCACGTTGGGCGAAAACAACTAAAATTTTAGTGCTTTTTGACCAAAAAAATAGAAATTGAAAGTCTCTTTACAATATTTGCAATATTTTGATTGTTAACATGCAATATATGAATGCATGTCTGGATGATGTGTAATGGGGCAATACCACACCTTAATGTATTCACTGTAAAAGAAAAAGTATGTATCATCTTACTATAAAATAAAGTGGAGAAAACACAAAGACTTTTTTCCACACAGGTTTAATCGGCTATTTCCTGATATTCTTCAATGCGTTCTGATATTGACTGGTAATTGTGTTTGATACTTTCTTAGAATATTTCTGCCTCTGGCTGATGTGTATTTTCTTTCCAAACTCCACCAGAGCCTATGATTACACAGCATCCTATCTGTGGAAAGCGGCTGTGCAGGGATAGGGAAGAAAACTATAGGCATCCAAAGGAGCCCGGCTAGCTCAGTCGGTAGAGCATGAGACTCTTAATCTCAGGGTCGTGGGTTCGAGCCCCACGTTGGGCGAAAACAACTAAAATTGTAGTGCTTTTTGACCAAAAAAATACATCCTATCTGTGGAAAACGGCAGTGCAGGGATAGGGAAGAAAACTATGGGCATCCAAAGGAGCCCGGCTTGCTCAGTCGGTAGCGCATGAGACTCATAATCTCAGGGTCGTGGGTTCAAGCCCCACGTTGGGCGAAAACAACTAAAATTGTAGTGTTTTTTGACCAAAAAAATACATCCTATCTGTGGAAAACGGCAGTGCAGGGATAGGGAAGAAAACTATGGGCATCCAAAGGAGCCCGGCTTGCTCAGTCGGTAGCGCATGAGACTCTTAATCTCAGGGTCGTGGGTTCGAGCCCCACGTTGGGCGAAAACAACTAAAATTTTAGTGCTTTTTGACCAAAAAAATAGAAATTGAAAGTCTCTTTACAATATTTGCAATATTTTGATTGTTAACATGCAATATATGAATGCATGTCTGGATGATGTGTAAAGGGGCATTACCACACCTTAATGTATTCACTGTAAAAGAAAAAGTATGTATCATCTTACTATAAAATAAAGTGGAGAAAACACAAATAAGACTTTTTTCCACACAGGTTTAATCGGCTATTTCCTGATATTCTTCAATGCGTTCTGATATTGACTGGTAATTGTGTTTGATACTTTCTTAGACTATTTCTGCCTCTGGCTGATGTGTATTTTCTTTCCAAACTCCACCAGAGCCTATGATTACACAGCATCCTATCTGTGGAAAACGGCAGTGCAGGGATAGGGAAGAAAACTATAGGCATCCAAAGGAGCCCGGCTAGCTCAGTCGGTAGAGAATGCGACTCTTAATCTCAGGGTCGTGGGTTCGAGTCCCACGTTGGGCGAAAACAACTAAAATTTTAGTGCTTTTTGACCAAAAAAATAGAAATTGAAAGTCTCTTTACAATATTTGCAATATTTTGATTGTTAACATGCAATATATGAATGCATGTCTGGATGATGTGTAATGGGGCAATACCACACCTTAATGTATTCACTGTAAAAGAAAAAGTATGTATCATCTTACTATAAAATAAAGTGGAGAAAACACAAATAAGACTTTTTTCCACACAGGTTTAATCGGCTATTTCCTGATATTCTTCAATGCGTTCTGATATTGACTGGTAATTGTGTTTGATACTTTCTTAGACTATTTCTGCCTCTGGCTGATGTGTATTTTCTTTCCAAACTCCACCAGAGCCTATGATTACACAGCATCCTATCTGTGGAAAGCGGCTGTGCAGGGATAGGGAAGAAAACTATAGGCATCCAAAGGAGCCCGGCTAGCTCAGTCGGTAGAGCATGAGACTCTTAATCTCAGGGTCGTGGGTTCGAGCCCCATGTTGGGCGAAAACAACTAAAATTGTAGTGCTTTTTGACCAAAAAAATACATCCTATCTGTGGAAAACGGCAGTGCAGGGATAGGGAAGAAAACTATGGGCATCCAAAGGAGCCCGGCTTGCTCAGTCGGTAGCGCATGAGACTCTTAATCTCAGGGTCGTGGGTTCAAGACCCACGTTGGGCGAAAACAACTAAAATCTTAGTGCTTTTTGACCAAAAAAATAGAAATTGAAAGTCTCTTTACAACATTTGCAATATTTTGATTGTTAACATGCAATATATGAATGCATGTCTGGATGATGTGTAAAGGGGCAATAGGACACCTTAATGTATTCACTGTAAAAGAAAAAGTATGTATCATCTTACTATAAAATAAAGTGGAGAAAACACAAATAAGACTTTTTTCCACACAGGTTTAATCGGCTATTTCCTGATATTCTTCAATGCGTTCTGATATTGACTGGTAATTGTGTTTGATACTTTCTTAGACTATTTCTGCCTCTGGCTGATGTGTATTTTCTTTCCAAACTCCACCAGAGCCTATGATTACACAGCATCCTATCTGTGGAAAACGGCAGTGCAGGGATAGGGAAGAAAACTATAGGCATCCTAAGGAGCCCGGCTAGCTCAGTTGGTAGAGCATGAGACTCTTAATCTCAGGGTCGTGGGTTCGAGCCCCACGTTGGGCGAAAACAACTAAAATTTTAGTGCTTTTTGACCAAAAAAATAGAAATTGAAAGTCTCTTTACAATATTTGCAATATTTTGATTGTTAACATGCAATATATGAATGCATGTCTGGATGATGTGTAATGGGGCAATACCACACCTTAATGTATTCACTGTAAAAGAAAAAGTATGTTTCATCTTACTATAAAATAAAGTGGAGAAAACACAAATAAGACTTTTTTCCACACAGGTTTAATCGGCTATTTCCTGATATTCTTCAATGCGTTCTGATATTGACTGGTAATTGTGTTTGATACTTTCTTAGACTATTTCTGCCTCTGGCTGATGTGTATTTTCTTTCCAAACTCCACCAGAGCCTATGATTACACAGCATCCTATCTGTGGAAAGCGGCTGTGCAGGGATAGGGAAGAAAACTATAGGCATCCAAAGGAGCCCGGCTAGCTCAGTCGGTAGAGCATGAGACTCTTAATCTCAGGGTCGTGGGTTCAAGCCACACGTAGGCCGAAAACAACTAAAATTGTAGTGCTTTTTGACCAAAAAAATACATCCTATCTGTGGAAACCGGCAGTGCAGGGATAGGGAAGAAAACTATGGGCATCCAAAGGAGCCCGGCTTGCTCAGTCGGTAGTGCATGAGACTCTTAATCTCAGGGTCGTGGGTTCAAGCCCCACGTTGGGCGAAAACAACTAAAATTTTAGTGCTTTTTGACCAAAAAAATAGAAATTGAAAGTCTCTTTACAATATTTGCAATATTTTCATTGTTAACATGCAATATATGAATGCATGTCTGGATGATGTGTAATGGGGCAATACCACACCTTAATGTATTCACTGTAAAAGAAAAAGTTTGTATCATCTTACTATAAAATAAAGTGGAGAAAACACAAATAAGACTTTTTTCCACACAGGTTAAATCGGCTATTTCCTGATATTCTTCAATGCGTTCTGATATTGACTGGTAATTGTGTTTGATACTTTCTTAGACTATTTCTGCCTCTGGCTGATGTGTATTTTCTTTCCAAACTCCACCAGAGCCTATGATTACACAGCATCCTATCTGTGGAAAGCGGCTGTGCAGGGATAGGGAAGAAAACTATAGGCATCCAAAGGAGCCCGGCTAGCTCAGTCGGTAGAGCAGGAGACTCTTAATCTCAGGGTCGTGGGTTCGAGCCACACGTAGGCCGAAAACAACTAAAATTGTAGTGCTTTTTGACCAAAAAAATACATCCTATCTGTGGAAAACGGCAGTGCAGGGATAGGGAAGAAAACTATGGGCATCCAAAGGAGCCCGGCTTGCTCAGTCGGTAGCGCGTGAGACTCTTAATCTCAGGGTCGTGGGTTCGAGCCCCACGTTGGGCGAAAACAACTAAAATTTTAGTGCTTTTTGACCAAAAAAATAGAAATTGAAAGTCTCTTTACAATATTTGCAATATTTTGATTGTTAACATGCAATATATGAATGCATGTCTGGATGATGTGTAAAGGGGCAATACCACACCTTAATGTATTCACTGTAAAAGAAAAAGTATGTATCATCTTACTATAAAATAAAGTGGAGAAAACACAAATAAGACTTTTTTCCACACAGGTTTAATCGGCTATTTCCTGATATTCTTCAATGCGTTCTGATATTGACTGGTAATTGTGTTTGATACTTTCTTAGACTATTTCTGCCTCTGGCTGATGTGTATTTTCTTTCCAAACTCCACCAGAGCCTATGATTACACAGCATCCTATCTGTGGAAAACGGCAGTGCAGGGATAGGGAAGAAAACTATGGGCATCCAAAGGAGCCCGGCTTGCTCAGTCGGTAGCGCATGAGACTCTTAATCTCAGGGTCGTGGGTTCGAGCCCCACGTTGGGCGAAAACAACTAAAATTTTAGTGCTTTTTGACAAAAAAAATAGAAATTGAAAGTCTCTTTCCAATATTTGCAATATTTTGATTGTTAACATGCAATATATGAATGCATGTCTGGATGATGTGTAATGGGGCAATACCACACCTTAATGTATTCACTGTAAAAGAAAAAGTATGTATCATCTTACTATAAAATAAAGTGGAGAAAACACAAATAAGACTTTTTTCCACAAAGGTTTAATCGGCTATTTCCTGATATTCTTCAATGCGTTCTGATATTGACTGGTAATTGTGTTTGATACTTTCTTAGACTATTTCTGCCTCTGGCTGATGTGTATTTTCTTTCCAAACTCCACCAGAGCCTATGATTACACAACATCCTATCTGTGGAAAGCGGCAATGCAGGGATAGGGAAGAAAACTATAGGCATCCAAAGGAGCCCGGCTAGCTCAGTCAGTAGAGCATGAGACTCTTAATCTCAGGGTCGTGGGTTCAAGCCCCACGTTGGGCGAAAACAACTAAAATTTTAGTGCTTTTTGACCAAAAAAATAGAAATTGAAAGTCTCTTTACAATATTTGCAATATTTTGATTGTTAACATGCAATATATGAATGCATGTCTGGATGATGTGTAATGGGGCAATACCACACCTTAAAGTATTCACTGTAAATGAAAAAGTATGTATCATCTTACTATAAAATAAAGTGGAGAAAACACAAATAAGACTTTTTTCCACACAGGTTTAATCGGCTATTTCCTGATATTCTTCAATGCGTTCTGATATTGACTGGTAATTGTGTTTGATACTTTCTTAGATTATTTCTGCCTCTGGCTGATGTGTATTTTCTTTCCAAACTCCACCAGAGCCTATGATTACACAGCATCCTATCTGTGGAAAACGGCAGTGCAGGGATAGGGAAGAAAACTATAGGCATCCAAAGGAGCCCGGCTAGCTGAGTCGGTAGAGCATGAGACTCTTAATCTCAGGGTCGTGGGTTCGAGCCCCACGTTGGGCGAAAACAACTAAACTTGTAGTGCTTTTTGACCAAAAAAATACATCCTATCTGTGTAAAGCGGCAGTGCAGGGATAGGGAAGAAAACGTTGGGCGAAAACAACTAAAATTTTAGTGCTTTTTGACCAAAAAAATAGAAATTGAAAGTCTCTTTACAATATTTTCATTGTTAACATGCAATATATGAATGCATGTCTGGATGATGTGTAATGGGGCAATACCACACCTTAATGTATTCACTGTAAAAGAAAAAGTATGCATCATCTTACTATAAAATAAAGTGGAGAAAACACAAATAAGACTTTTTTCCACACAGGTTTAATCGGCTATTTCCTGATATTCTTCAATGCGTTCTGATATTGACTGGTAATTGTGTTTGATACTTTCTTAGACTATTTCTGCCTCTGGCTGATGTGTATTTTCTTTCCAAACTCCACCAGAGCCTATGATTACACAGCATCCTATCTGTGGAAAGCGGCAGTGCAGGGATAGGGAAGGAAACTATAGGCATCCAAAGGAGCCCGGCTAGCTCAGTCGGTAGAGCATGAGACTCTTAATCTCAGGTTCGTGGGTTCGAGCCCCACGTTGGGCCAAAACAACTAAAATTGTAGAGCTTTTTGACCAAAAAAATACATCCTATCTGTGGAAAAGTGCAGGGATAGGGAAGAAAACTATAGGCATCCAAAGGAGCCCGGCTAGCTCAGTCGGTAGAGCATGAGACTCTTAATCTCACGGTCGTGGGTTCGAGCCCCACGTTGGGCGAAAACAACTAAAATTGTAGTGCTTTTTGACCAAAAAAATACATCCTATCTGTGGAAAACGGCAGTGCAGGGATAGGGAAGAAAACTATGGGCATCCAAAGGAGCCCGGCTTGCTCAGTCGGTAGCGCATGAGACTCTTAATCTCAGGGTCGTGGGTTCAAGCCCCACGTTGGGCGAAAACAACTAAATTTGTAGTGCTTTTTGACCAAAAAAATACATCCTATCTGTGGAAAACGGCAGTGCAGGGATAGGGAAGAAAACTATGGGTATCCAAAGGAGCCCGGCTTGCTCAGTCGGTAGCGCATGAGACTCTTAATCTCAGGGTCGTGGGTTCGAGCCCCACGTTGGGCGAAAGCAACTAAAATTTTAGTGCTTTTTGACCAAAAAAATAGAAATTGAAAGTCTCTTTACAATATTTGCAATATTTTGATTGTTAACATGCAATATATGAATGCATGTCTGGATGATGTGTAAAGGGGCAATACCACACCTTAATGTATTCACTGTAAAAGAAAAAGTATGTATCATCTTACTATAAAATAAAGTGGAGAAAACACAAATAAGACTTTTTTCCACACAGGTTTAATCGGCTATTTCCTGATATTCTTCAATGCGTTCTGATATTGACTGGTAATTGTGTTTGATACTTTCTTAGACTATTTCTGCCTCTGGCTGATGTGTATTTTCTTTCCAAACTCCACCAGAGCCTATGATTACACAGCATCCTATCTGTGGAAAACGGCAGTGCAGGGATAGGGAAGAAAACTATAGGCATCCAAAGGAGCCCGGCTAGCTCAGTCGGTAGAGAATGAGACTCTTAATCTCAGGGTCGTGGGTTCGAGTCCCACGTTGGGCGAAAACAACTAAAATTTTAGTGCTTTTTGACCAAAAAAATAGAAATTGAAAGTCTCTTTACAATATTTGCAATATTTTGATTGTTAACATGCAATATATGAATGCATGTCTGGATGATGTGTAATGGGGCAATACCACACCTTAATGTATTCACTGTAAAAGAAAAAGTATGTATCATCTTACTATAAAATAAAGTGGAGAAAACACAAAGAGTTTTTTCCACACAGGTTTAATCGGCTATTTCCTGATATTCTTCAATGCGTTCTGATATTGACTGGTAATTGTGTTTGATACTTTCTTAGAATATTTCTGCCTCTGGCTGATGTGTATTTTCTTTCCAAACTCCACCAGAGCCTATGATTACACAGCATCCTATCTGTGGAAAGCGGCTGTGCAGGGATAGGGAAGAAAACTATAGGCATCCAAAGGAGCCCGGCTAGCTCAGTCGGTAGAGCATGAGACTCTTAATCTCAGGGTCGTGGGTTCGAGCCCCACGTTGGGCGAAAACAACTAAAATTGTAGTGCTTTTTGACCAAAAAAATACATCCTATCTGTGGAAAACGGCAGTGCAGGGATAGGGAAGAAAACTATGGGCATCCAAAGGAGCCCGGCTTGCTCAGTCGGTAGCGCATGAGACTCTTAATCTCAGGGTCGTGGGTTCAAGCCCCACGTTGGGCGAAAACAACTAAAATTGTAGTGTTTTTTGACCAAAAAAATACATCCTATCTGTGGAAAACGGCAGTGCAGGGATAGGGAAGAAAACTATGGGCATCCAAAGGAGCCCGGCTTGCTCAGTCGGTAGCGCATGAGACTCTTAATCTCAGGGTCGTGGGTTCGAGCCCCACGTTGGGCGAAAACAACTAAAATTTTAGTGCTTTTTGACCAAAAAAATAGAAATTGAAAGTCTCTTTACAATATTTGCAATATTTTGATTGTTAACATGCAATATATGAATGCATGTCTGGATGATGTGTAAAGGGGCATTACCACACCTTAATGTATTCACTGTAAAAGAAAAAGTATGTATCATCTTACTATAAAATAAAGTGGAGAAAACACAAATAAGACTTTTTTCCACACAGGTTTAATCGGCTATTTCCTGATATTCTTCAATGCGTTCTGATATTGACTGGTAATTGTGTTTGATACTTTCTTAGACTATTTCTGCCTCTGGCTGATGTGTATTTTCTTTCCAAACTCCACCAGAGCCTATGATTACACAGCATCCTATCTGTGGAAAACGGCAGTGCAGGGATAGGGAAGAAAACTATAGGCATCCAAAGGAGCCCGGCTAGCTCAGTCGGTAGAGAATGCAACTCTTAATCTCAGGGTCGTGGGTTCGAGTCCCACGTTGGGCGAAAACAACTAAAATTTTAGTGCTTTTTGACCAAAAAAATAGAAATTGAAAGTCTCTTTACAATATTTGCAATATTTTGATTGTTAACATGCAATATATGAATGCATGTCTGGATGATGTGTAATGGGGCAATACCACACCTTAATGTATTCACTGTAAAAGAAAAAGTATGTATCATCTTACTATAAAATAAAGTGGAGAAAACACAAATAAGACTTTTTTCCACACAGGTTTAATCGGCTATTTCCTGATATTCTTCAATGCGTTCTGATATTGACTGGTAATTGTGTTTGATACTTTCTTAGACTATTTCTGCCTCTGGCTGATGTGTATTTTCTTTCCAAACTCCACCAGAGCCTATGATTACACAGCATCCTATCTGTGGAAAGCGGCTGTGCAGGGATAGGGAAGAAAACTATAGGCATCCAAAGGAGCCCGGCTAGCTCAGTCGGTAGAGCATGAGACTCTTAATCTCAGGGTCGTGGGTTCGAGCCCCATGTTGGGCGAAAACAACTAAAATTGTAGTGCTTTTTGACCAAAAAAATACATCCTATCTGTGGAAAACGGCAGTGCAGGGATAGGGAAGAAAACTATGGGCATCCAAAGGAGCCCGGCTTGCTCAGTCGGTAGCGCATGAGACTCTTAATCTCAGGGTCGTGGGTTCAAGACCCACGTTGGGCGAAAACAACTAAAATCTTAGTGCTTTTTGACCAAAAAAATAGAAATTGAAAGTCTCTTTACAACATTTGCAATATTTTGATTGTTAACATGCAATATATGAATGCATGTCTGGATGATGTGTAAAGGGGCAATAGGACACCTTAATGTATTCACTGTAAAAGAAAAAGTATGTATCATCTTACTATAAAATAAAGTGGAGAAAACACAAATAAGACTTTTTTCCACACAGGTTTAATCGGCTATTTCCTGATATTCTTCAATGCGTTCTGATATTGACTGGTAATTGTGTTTGATACTTTCTTAGACTATTTCTGCCTCTGGCTGATGTGTATTTTCTTTCCAAACTCCACCAGAGCCTATGATTACACAGCATCCTATCTGTGGAAAACGGCAGTGCAGGGATAGGGAAGAAAACTATAGGCATCCTAAGGAGCCCGGCTAGCTCAGTTGGTAGAGCATGAGACTCTTAATCTCAGGGTCGTGGGTTCGAGCCCCACGTTGGGCGAAAACAACTAAAATTTTAGTGCTTTTTGACCAAAAAAATAGAAATTGAAAGTCTCTTTACAATATTTGCAATATTTTGATTGTTAACATGCAATATATGAATGCATGTCTGGATGATGTGTAATGGGGCAATACCACACCTTAATGTATTCACTGTAAAAGAAAAAGTATGTTTCATCTTACTATAAAATAAAGTGGAGAAAACACAAATAAGACTTTTTTCCACACAGGTTTAATCGGCTATTTCCTGATATTCTTCAATGCGTTCTGATATTGACTGGTAATTGTGTTTGATACTTTCTTAGACTATTTCTGCCTCTGGCTGATGTGTATTTTCTTTCCAAACTCCACCAGAGCCTATGATTACACAGCATCCTATCTGTGGAAAGCGGCTGTGCAGGGATAGGGAAGAAAACTATAGGCATCCAAAGGAGCCCGGCTAGCTCAGTCGGTAGAGCATGAGACTCTTAATCTCAGGGTCGTGGGTTCAAGCCACACGTAGGCCGAAAACAACTAAAATTGTAGTGCTTTTTGACCAAAAAAATACATCCTATCTGTGGAAACCGGCAGTGCAGGGATAGGGAAGAAAACTATGGGCATCCAAAGGAGCCCGGCTTGCTCAGTCGGTAGCGCATGAGACTCTTAATCTCAGGGTCGTGGGTTCAAGCCCCACGTTGGGCGAAAACAACTAAAATTTTAGTGCTTTTTGACCAAAAAAATAGAAATTGAAAGTCTCTTTACAATATTTGCAATATTTTCATTGTTAACATGCAATACCACACCTTAATGTATTCACTGTAAAAGAAAAAGTATGTATCATCTTACCATAAAATAAAGTGGAGAAAACACAAATAAGACTTTTTTCCACACAGGTTTAATCGGCTATTTCCTGATATTCTTCAATGCGTTCTGATATTGACTGGTAATTGTGTTTGATACTTTCTTAGACTATTTCTGCCTCTGGCTGATGTGTATTTTCTTTCCAAACTCCACCAGAGCCTATGATTACACAACATCCTATCTGTGGAAAGCGGCAATGCAGGGATAGGGAAGAAAACTAGAGGCATCCAAAGGAGCCCGGCTAGCTCAGTCAGTAGACCATGAGACTCTTAATCTCAGGGTCGTGGGTTCGAGCCCCACGTTGGGCGAAAACAACTAAAATTGTAGTGCTTTTTGACGAAAAAAACACATCCTATCTGTGGAAAACGGCAGTGCAGGGATAGGGAAGAAAACTATAGGCATCCAAAGGAGCCCGGCTAGCTCAGTCGGTAGAGCATGAGACTCTTAATCTCAGGGTTGTGGGTTCAAGCCCCACCTTGGGCGAAAACAACTAAAATTGTAGTGCTTTTTGACCAAAAAAATACATCCTATCTGTGGAAAGCGGCAGTGCAGGGATAGGGAAGAAAACGTTGGGCGAAAACAACTAACATTTTAGTGCTTTTTGACCAAAAAAATAGAAATTGAAAGTCTCTTTACAATTTTTGCAATATTTTGATTGTTAACATGCAATATATGAATGCATGTCTGGATGATGTGTAATGGGGCAATACCACACCTTAATGTATTCACTGTAAAAGAAAAAGTATGTATCATCTTACTATAAAATAAAGTGGAGAAAACACAAATAAGACTTTTTTCCACACAGGTTTAATCGGCTATTTCCTGATATTCTTCAATGCGTTCTGATATTGACTGGTAATTGTGTTTGATACTTTCTTAGACTATTTCTGCCTCTGGCTGATGTGTATTTTCTTTCCAAACTCCACCAGAGCCTATGATTACACAGCATCCTATCTGTGGAAAACGGCAGTGCAGGGATAGGGAAGAAAACTATAGGCATCCAAAGGAGCCCGGCTAGCTCAGTCGGTAGAGCATGAGACTCTTAATCTCAGGGTCGTGGGTTCGAGCCCCACGTTGGGCGAAAACAACTAAAATTGTAGTGCTTTTTGACAAAAAAAATACATCCTATCTGTGGAAAACGGCAGTGCAGGGATAGGGAAGAAAACTATAGGCGTCCAAAGGAGCCCGGCTAGCTCAGTCGGTAGAGCATGAGACTCTTAATCTCAGGGTCGTGGGTTCGAGCCCCACGTTGGGCGAAAACAACTAAAATTGTAGTGCTTTTTGACCAAGAAAATACATCCTATCTGTGGAAAGCGGCAGTGCAGGGATAGGGAAGAAAACGTTGGGCGAAAACAACTAAAATTTTAGTGCTTTTTGACCAAAAAAATAGAAATTGAAAGTCTCTTTACAATATTTGCAATATTTTGATTGTTAACATGCGATATATGAATGCATGTCTGGATGATGTGTAATGGGGCAATACCATACCTTAATGTATTCACTGTAAAAGAAAAAGTATGTATCATCTTACTATAAAATAAAGTGGAGAAAACACAAATAAGACTTTTTTCCACACAGGTTTAATCGGCTATTTCCTGATATTCTTCAATGCATTCTGATATTGACTGGTAATTGTGTTTGATACTTTCTTAGACTATTTCTGCCTCTGGCTGATGTGTATTTTCTTTCCAAACTCCACCAGAGCCTATGATTACACAGCATCCTATCTGTGGAAAACGGCAGTGCAGGGATAGGGAAGAAAACTATAGGCATCAAAAGGAGCCCGGCTAGCTCAGTCGGTAGAGCATGAGACTCTTAATCTCAGGGTCGTGGGTTGGGCGAAAACAACTAAAATTGTAGTGCTTTTTGACCAAAAAAATAGAAATTGAAAGTCTCTTTACAATATTTGCAATATTTTCATTGTTAACATGCAATATATGAATGCATGTCTGGATGATGTGTAATGGGCCAATACCATACCTTAATGTATTCATTGTAAAATAAAAAGTATGTATCATCTTATTATAAAATAAATTGGAGAAAACACAAATAAGACTTTTTTTCACACAGGTTCAGTCAGCTATTTCCTGATATTCTTCAAAGCGTTCTGATATTGACTGGTAATTGTGTTTGATACTTTCTTAGACTATTTCTGCCTCTGGCTGATGTGTATTTTCTTTCCAAACTCCACCAGAGCCTATGATTACACAGCATCCTATCTGTGGAAAGCGGCAATGCAGGGATAGGGAAGAAAACTATAGGCATCCAAAGGAGCCCGGCTAGCTCAGTCGGTAGAGCATGAGACTCTTAATCTCAGGGTCGTGGGTTCGAGCCCCACGTTGGGCGGAAACAACTAAAATTGTAGTGCTTTTTGACCAAAAAAATACATCCTATCTGTGGAAAACGGCAGTGCAGGGATAGGGAAGAAAACTATAGGCATCCAAAGGAGCCCGGCTAGCTCAGTCGGTAGAGCATGAGACTCTTAATCTCAGGGTCGTGGGTTCGAGCCCCACGTTGGGCGAAAACAACTAAAATTGTACTGCTGTTTGACCAAAAAAATACATGCTATCTGTGGAAAGCGGCAGTGCAGGGATAGGGAAGAAAACGTTGGGCAAAAACAACTAAAATTTTAGTGCTTTTTGACCAAAAAAATAGAAATTGAAAGTCTCTTTACAATATTTGCAATATTTTGATTGTTAACATGCAATATATGAATGCATGTCTGGATGATGTGTAATGGGGCAATACCATACCTTAATGTATTCACTGTAAAAGAAAAAGTATGTATCATCTTATTATAAAATAAAGTGGAGAAAACACAAATAAGACTTTTTTTCACACAGGTTCAGTCAGCTATTTCCTGATATTCTTCAAAGCGTTCTGATATTGACTGGTAATTGTGTTTGATACTTTCTTAGACTATTTCTGCCTCTGGCTGATGTGTATTTTCTTTCCAAACTCCACCAGAGCCTATGATTACACAGCATCCTATCTGTGGAAAACGGCAGTGCAGGGATAGGGAAGAAAACAATAGGCATCCAAAGGAGCCCAGCTAGCTCAGTCGGTAGAGCATGAGACTCTTAATCTCAGGGTCGTGGGTTCGAGCCCCACCTTGGGCGAAAACAACTAAAATTGTAGTGCTTTTTGACCAAAAAAATACATCCTATCTGTGGAAAGCGGCAGTGCAGGGATAGGGAAGAAAACTATAGGCATCCAAAGGAGCCCGGCTAGCTCAGTCGGTAGAGCATGAGACTCTTAATCTCAGGGTCGTGGGTTCGAGCCTCACGTTGGGCGAAAACAACTAAAATTGTAGTGCTTTTTGACCAAAAAAATACATCCTATCTGTGGAAAGCGGCAGTGCAGGGATAGGGAAGAAAACGTTGGGCGAAAACAACTAAAATTTTAGTGCTTTTTGACCAAAAAAATACATCCTATCTGTGGAAAACGGCAGTGCAGGGATAGGGAAGAAAACTATAGGCATCCAAAGGAGCCCGGCTAGCTCAGTCGGTAGAGCATGAGACTCTTAATCTCAGGGTTGTGGGTTCGAGCCCCACGTTGGGCGAAAACAACTAAAATTTTAGTGCTTTTTGACCAAAAAAATAGAAATTGAAAGTCTCTTTACAATATTTGCAATATTTTGATTGTTAACATGCAATATATGAATGCATGTCTGGATGATGTGTAATGGGGCAATACCACACCTTAATGTATTCACTGTAAAAGAAAAAGTATGTATCATCTTACTATAAAATAAAGTGGAGAAAACACAAATAAGACTTTTTTCCACAAAGGTTTAATCGGCTATTTCCTGATATTCTTCAATGCGTTCTGATATTGACTGGTAATTGTGTTTGATACTTTCTTAGACTATTTCTGCCTCTGGCTGATGTGTATTTTCTTTCCAAACTCCACCAGAGCCTATGATTACACAGCATACTATCTGTGGAAAACGGCAGTGCAGGGATAGGGAAGAAAACTATAGGCATCCAAAGGAGCCCGGCTAGCTCAGTCGGTAGAGCATGAGACTCTTAATCTCAGGGTCGTGGGTTGGGCGAAAACAACTAAAATTGTAGCGCTTTTTGACCAAAAAAATAGAAATTGAAAGTCTCTTTACAATATTTGCAATATTTTCATTGTTAACATGCAATATATGAATGCATGTCTGGATGATGTGTAATGGGGCAATACCATACCTTAATGTATTCATTGTAAAATAAAAAGTATGTATCATCTTATTATAAAATAAAGTGGAGAAAACACAAATAAGACTTTTTTTCACACAGGTTCAGTCAGCTATTTCCTGATATTCTTCAAAGCGTTCTGATATTGACTGGTAATTGTGTTTGATACTTTCTTAGACTATTTCTGCCTCTGGCTGATGTGTATTTTCTTTCCAAACTCCACCAGAGCCTATGATTACACAGCATCCTATCTGTGGAAAGCGGCAATGCAGGGATAGGGAAGAAAACTATAGGCATCCAAAGGAGCCCGGCTAGCGCAGTCGGTAGAGCATGAGACTCTTAATCTCAGGGTCGTGGGTTCGAGCCCCACGTTGGGCGAAAACAACTAAAATTGTAGTGCTTTTTAAACAAAAAAATACATCCTATCTGTGGAAAACGGCAGTGCAGGGATAGGGAAGAAAACTATAGGCATCCAAAGGAGCCTGGCTAGCTCAGTCGGTAGAGCATGAGACTCTTAATCTCAGGGTCGTGGGTTCGAGCCCCACGTTGGGCGAAAACAACTAAAATTGTAGTGCTTTTTGACCAAAAAAATACATCCTATCTGTGGAAAACGGCAGTGCAGGGATAGGGAAGAAAACTATAGGCATCTAAAGGAGCCCGGCTAGCTCAGTCGGTAGAGCATGAGACTCTTAATCTCAGGGTCGTGGGTTCGAGCCCCACGTTGGGCGAAAACAACTAAAATTTTAGTGCTTTTTGACCAAAAAAATAGAAATTGAAAGTCTCTTTGCAATATTTTCATTGTTAACATGCAATATATGAATGCATGTCTGGATGATGTGTAATGGGGCAATACCACACCTTAATGTATTCACTGTAAAAGAAAAAGTATGTATCATCTTACTATAAAATAAAGTGGAGAAAACACAAATAAGACTTTTTTCCACACAGGTTTAATCGGCTATTTCCTGATATTCTTCAATGCGTTCTGATATTGACTGGTAATTGTGTTTGATACTTTCTTAGACTATTTCTGCCTCTGGCTGATGTGTATTTTCTTTCCAAACTCCACCAGAGCCTATGATTACACAGCATCCTATCTGTGGAAAGCGGCAGTCCAGGGATAGGGAAGAAAACTATAGGCATCCAAAGGAGCCCGGCTAGCTCAGTCGGTAGAGCATGAGACTCTTAATCTCAGTGTCGTGGGTTCGAGCCCCACGTTGGGCGAAAACAAATAAAATTGTAGTGCTTTTTGACCAAAAAAATAGAAATTGAAAGTCTCTTTACAATATTTGCAATATTTTGATTGTTAACATGCAATATATGAATGCATGTCTGGATGATGTGTAATGGGGCAATACCACACCTTAATGTATTCACTGTAAAAGAAAAAGTATGTATCATCTTACTATAAAATAAAGTGGAGAAAACACAAATAAGACTTTTTTCCACACAGGTTTAATCGGCTATTTCCTGATATTCTTCAATGCGTTCTGATATTGACTGGTAATTGTGTTTGATACTTTCTTAGACTATTTCTGCCTCTGGCTGATGTGTATTTTCTTTCCAAACTCCACCAGAGCCTATGATTACACAGCATCCTATCTGTGGAAAACGGAAGTGCAGGGATAGGGAAGAAAACTATAGGCATCCAAAGGAGCCCGGCTAGCTCAGTCGGTAGAGCATGAGACTCTTAATCTCAGGGTCGTGGGTTCGAGCCCCATGTTGGGCGAAAACAACTAAAATTGTAGTGCTTTTTGACCAAAAAAATACATCCTATCTGTGGAAACCGGCAGTGCAGGGATAGGGAAGAAAACTATGGGCATCCAAAGGAGCCTGGCTTGCTCAGTTGGTAGCGCATGAGACTCTTAATCTCAGGGTCGTGGGTTCGAACCCCACGTTGGGCGAAAACAACTACAATTTTAGTGCTTTTTGACCAAAAAAATAGAAATTGAAAGTCTCTTTACAATATTTGCAATATTTTGATTGTTAACATGCAATATATGAATGCATGTCTGGATGATGTGTAATGGGGCAATACCACACCTTAATGTATTCACTGTAAAAGAAAAAGTATGTATCATCTTACTATAAAATAAAGTGGAGAAAACACAAATAAGACTTTTTTCCACACAGGTTTAATCGGCTATTTCCTGATATTCTTCAATGCGTTCTGATATTGACTGGTAATTGTGTTTGATACTTTCTTAGACTATTTCTGCCTCTGGCTGATGTGTATTTTCTTTCCAAACTCCACCAGAGCCTATGATTACACAGCATCCTATCTGTGGAAAGCGGCAGTGCAGGGATAGGGAAGAAAACTATAGGCATCCAAAGGAGCCCGGCTAGCTCAGTCGGTAGAGCATGAGACTCTTCATCTCAGGGTCGTGGGTTCGAGCCCCACCTTGAGCTAAAACAACTAAAATTGTAGTGCTTTTTGACCAAAAAAATACATCCTATCTGTGGGAAACGGCAGTGCAGGGATAGGGAAGAAAACTATGGGCATCCAAAGGAGCCCGGCTTGCTCAGTCGGTAGCGCATGAGACTCTTAATCTCAGGGTCGTGGGTTCGAGCCCCACGTTGGGCGAAAACAACTAAAATTGTAGTGCTTTTTGACCAAAAAAATAGAAATTGAAAGTCTCTTTACAATATTTGCAATATTTTCATTGTTAACATGCAATATATGAATGCATGTCTGGATGATGTGTAATGGGGCAATACCACACCTTAATGTATTCACTGTAAAAGAAAAAGTATGTATCATCTTACTATAAAATAAAGTGGAGAAAACACAAATAAGACTTTTTTCCACACAGGTTTAATCGGCTATTTCCTGATATTCTTCAATGTGTTCTGATATTGACTGGTAATTGTGTTTGATACTTTCTTAGACTATTTCTGCCTCTGGCTGATGTGTATTTTCTTTCCAAACTCCACCAGAGCCTATGATTACACAGCATCCTATCTGTGGAAAGCGGCTGTGCAGGGATAGGGAAGAAAACTATAGGCATCCAAAGGAGCCCGGCTAGCTCAGTCGGTAGAGCATGAGACTCTTAATCTCAGGGTCGTGGGTTCGAGCCCCACGTTGGGCGAAAACAACTAAAATTGTAGTGCTTTTTGACCCAAAAAATACATCCTATCTGTGGAAAACGGCAGTGCAGGGATAGGGAAGAAAACTATAGGCATCCAAAGGAGCCCGGCTAGCTCAGTCGGTAGAGCATGAGACTCTTAATCTCAGGGTCGTGGGTTCGAGCCCCACGTTGGGCGAAAACAACTAAAATTTTAGTGCTTTTTGACCAAAAAAATAGAAATTGAAAGTCTCTTTACAATATTTGCAATATTTTCAGTTAACATGCAATATATGAATGCATGTCTGGATGATGTGTAATGGGGCAATACCACACCTTAATGTATTCACTGTAAAAGAAAAAGTATGTATCATCTTACTATAAAATAAAGTGGAGAAAACACAAATAAGACTTTTTTCCACACAGGTTAAATCGGCTATTTCCTGATATTCTTCAATGCGTTCTGATATTGACTGGTAATTGTGTTTGATACTTTCTTAGACTATTTCTGCCTCTGGCTGATGTGTATTTTCTTTCCAAAATCCACCAGAGCCTATGATTACACAGCATCCTATCTGTGGAAAACGGCAGTGCAGGGATAGGGAAGAAAACTATAGGCATCCAAAGGAGCCCGGCTAGCTCAGTCGGTAGAGCATGAGACTCTAAATCTCAGGGTCGTGGGTTCGAGCCCCACATTGGGCGAAAACAACTAAAATTTTAGTGCTTTTGGACCAAAAAAATACATCCTATCTGTGGAAAACGGCAGTGCAGGGATAGGGAAGAAAACTATAGGCATCCAAAGGAGCCCGGCTAGCTCAGTCGGTAGAGCATGAGACTCTTAATCTCAGGGTCGTGGGTTCGAGCCCCACGTTGGGCGAAAACAACTAAAATTGTAGTGCATTTTGACCAAAAAAATACATCCTATCTGTGGAAAACGGCAGTGCAGGGATAGGGAAGAAAACTATGGGCATCCAAAGGAGCCTGGCTTGCTCAGTCGGTAGCGCATGAGACTCTTAATCTCAGGGTCGTGGGTTCGAGCCCCACGTTGGGCGAAAACAACTAAAATTTTAGTGCTTTTTGACCAATAAAATAGAAATTGAAAGTCTCTTTACAATATTTGCAATATTTTGATTGTTAACATGCAATATATGAATGCATGTCTGGATGATGTGTAATGGGGCAATACCACACCTTAATGTATTCACTGTAAAAGAAAAAGTATGTATCATCTTACTATAAAATAATGTGGAGAAAACACAAATAAGACTTTTTTCCACACAGGTTTAATCGGCTATTTCCTGATATTCTTCAATGCGTTCTGATATTGACTGGTAATTGTGTTTGATACTTTCTTAGACTATTTCTGCCTCTGGCTGATGTGTATTTTCTTTCCAAACTCCACCAGAGCCTATGATTACACAGCATCCTATCTGTGGAAAGCGGCAGTGCAGGGATAGGGAAGAAAACTATAGGCATCCAAAGGAGCCCGGCTAGCTCAGTCGGTAGAGCATGAGACTCTTAATCTCAGGGTCGTGGGTTCGAGCCCCACGTTGGGCGAAAACAACTAAAATGTTAGTGCTTTTTGACCAAAAAAATAGAAATTGAAAGTCTCTTTACAATATTTGCAATATTTTCAGTTAACATGCAATATATGAATGCATGTCTGGATGATGTGTAATGGGGCAATACCACACCTTAATGTATTCACTGTAAAAGAAAAAGTATGTATCATCTTACTATAAAATAAAGTGGAGAAAACACAAATAAGACTTTTTTCCACAAAGGTTAAATCGGCTATTTCCTGATATTCTTCAATGCGTTCTGATATTGACTGGTAATTGTGTTTGATACTTTCTTAGACTATTTCTGCCTCTGGCTGATGTGTATTTTCTTTCCAAAATCCACCAGAGCCTATGATTACACAGCATCCTATCTGTGGAAAACGGCAGTGCAGGGATAGGGAAGAAAACTATAAGCATCCAAAGGAGCCCGGCTAGCTCAGTCGGTAGAGCATGAGACTCTAAATCTCAGGGTCGTGGGTTCAAGCCCCACATTGGGCGAAAACAACTAAAATTTTAGTGCTTTTGGACCAAAAAAATAAATCCTATCTGTGGAAAACGGCAGTGCAGGGATAGGGAAGAAAACTATAGGCATCCAAAGGAGCCCGGCTAGCTCAGTCGGTAGAGCATGAGACTCTTAATCTCAGGGTCGTGGGTTCGAGCCCCACGTTGGGCGAAAAACAACTAAAATTGTAGTGCTTTTTGACCCACGTTGGGCGAAAACAACTAAAATTTTAGTGCTTTTTGACCAATAAAATAGAAATTGAAAGTCTCTTTACAATATTTGCAATATTTTGATTGTTAACATGCAATATATGAATGCATGTCTGGATGATGTGTAATGGGGCAATACCACACCTTAATGTATTCACTGTAAAAGAAAAAGTATGTATCATCTTACTATAAAATAATGTGGAGAAAACACAAATAAGACTTTTTTCCACACAGGTTTAATCGGCTATTTCCTGATATTCTTCAATGCGTTCTGATATTGACTGGTAATTGTGTTTGATACTTTCTTAGACTATTTCTGCCTCTGGCTGATGTGTATTTTCTTTCCAAACTCCACCAGAGCCTATGATTACACAGCATCCTATCTGTGGAAAGCGGCAGTGCAGGGATAGGGAAGAAAACTATAGGCATCCAAAGGAGCCCGGCTAGCTCAGTCGGTAGAGCATGAGACTCTTAATCTCAGGGTCGTGGGTTCGAGCCCCACGTTGGGCGAAAACAACTAAAATGTTAGTGCTTTTTGACCAAAAAAATAGAAATTGAAAGTCTCTTTACAATATTTGCAATATTTTCAGTTAACATGCAATATATGAATGCATGTCTGGATGATGTGTAATGGGGCAATACCACACCTTAATGTATTCACTGTAAAAGAAAAAGTATGTATCATCTTACTATAAAATAAAGTGGAGAAAACACAAATAAGACTTTTTTCCACAAAGGTTAAATCGGCTATTTCCTGATATTCTTCAATGCGTTCTGATATTGACTGGTAATTGTGTTTGATACTTTCTTAGACTATTTCTGCCTCTGGCTGATGTGTATTTTCTTTCCAAAATCCACCAGAGCCTATGATTACACAGCATCCTATCTGTGGAAAACGGCAGTGCAGGGATAGGGAAGAAAACTATAAGCATCCAAAGGAGCCCGGCTAGCTCAGTCGGTAGAGCATGAGACTCTAAATCTCAGGGTCGTGGGTTCGAGCCCCACATTGGGCGAAAACAACTAAAATTTTAGTGCTTTTGGACCAAAAAAATAAATCCTATCTGTGGAAAACGGCAGTGCAGGGATAGGGAAGAAAACTATAGGCATCCAAAGGAGCCCGGCTAGCTCAGTCGGTAGAGCATGAGACTCTTAATCTCAGGGTCGTGGGTTCGAGCCCCACGTTGGGCGAAAAACAACTAAAATTGTAGTGCTTTTTGACCCAAAAAATACATCCTATCTGTGGAAAACGGCAGTGCAGGGATAGGGAAGAAAACTATAGGCATCCAAAGGAGCCCGGCTAGCTCAGTCGGTAGAGCATGAGACTCTTAATCTCAGGGTCGTGGGTTCGAGCCCCACGTTGGGCGAAAACAACTAAAATTGTAGTACTTTTTGACCAAAAAAATACATCCTATCTGTGGAAAACGGCAGTGCAGGGATAGGGAAGAAAACTATAGGCATCCAAAGGAGCCCGGCTAGCTCAGTCGGTAGCGCATGAGACTCTTAATCTCAGGGTCGTGGGTTCGAGCCCCACGTTGGGCGAAAACAACTAAAATTGTAGTGCATTTTGACCAAAAAAATACATCCTATCTGTGGAAACCGGCAGTGCAGGGATAGGGAAGAAAACTATGGGCATCCAAAGAAGCCCAGCTTGCTCAGTCGGTAGCGCATGAGACTCTTAATCTCAGGGTCGTGGGTTCGAGCCCCACGTTGGGCGAAAACAACTAAAATTTTAGTGCTTTTATGACCAAAAAAATAGAAATTGAAAGTCTCTTTACAATATTTGCAATATTTTGATTGTTAACATGCAATATATGAATGCATGTCTGGATGATGTGTAATGGGGCAATACCACACCTTAATGTATTCACTGTAAAAGAAAAAGTATGTATCATCTTACTATAAAATAAAGTGGAGAAAACACAAATAAGACTTTTTTCCACACAGGTTTAATCGGCTATTTCCTGATATTCTTCAATGCGTTCTGATATTGACTGGTAATTGTGTTTGATACTTTCTTAGACTATTTCTGCCTCTGGCTGATGTGTATTTTCTTTCCAAACTCCACTAGAGCCTATGATTACACAGCATCCTATCTGTGGAAAACGGAAGTGCAGGGATAGGGAAGAAAACTATAGGCATCCAAAGGAGCCCGGCTAGCTCAGTCGGTAGAGCATGAGACTCTTAATCTCAGGGTCGTGGGTTCGAGCCCCACGTTGGGCGAAAACAACTAAAATTTTAGTGCTTTTTGACCAAAAAAATAGAAATTGAAAGTCTCTTTACAATATTTGCAATATTTTGATTGTTAACATGCAATATATGAATGCATGTCTGGATGATGTGTAATGGGGCAATACCACACCTTAATGTATTCACTGTAAAAGAAAAAGTATGTATCATCTTACTATAAAATAAAGTGGAGAAAACACAAATAAGACTTTTTTCCACACAGGTTTAATCGGCTATTTCCTGATATTCTTCAATGCGTTCTGATATTGACTGGTAATTGTGTTTGATACTTTCTTAGACTATTTCTGCCTCTGGCTGATGTGTATTTTCTTTCCAAACTCCACCAGAGCCTATGATTACACAGCATCCTATCTGTGGAAAGCGGCAGTGCAGGGATAGGGAAGAAAACTATAGGCATCCAAAGGAGCCCGGCTAGCTCAGTCGGTAGAGCATGAGACTCTTAATCTCAGGGCCGTGGGTTCGAGCCCCACGTTGGGCGAAAACAACTAAAATGTTAGTGCTTTT
>NC_090928.1:528978994-528983994 GCF_040938575.1 Ambystoma mexicanum | reverse complement strand
TGCAATATTTTGATTGTTAACATGCAATATATGAATGCATGTCTGGATGATGTGTAATGGGGCAATACCACACCTTAATGTATTCACTGTAAAAGAAAAAGTATGTATCATCTTACTATAAAATAAAGTGGAGAAAACACAAATAAGACTTTTTTCCACACAGGTTTAATCGGCTATTTCCTGATATTCTTCAATGCGTTCTGATATTGACTGGTAATTGTGTTTGATACTTTCTTAGACTATTTCTGCCTCTGGCTGATGTGTATTTTCTTTCCAAACTCCACCAGAGTCTATGATTACACAGCATCCTATCTGTGGAAAGCGGCTGTGCAGGGATAGGGAAGAAAACTATAGGCATCCAAAGGAGCCCGGCTAGCTCAGTTGGTAGAGCATGAGACTCTTAATCTCAGGGTCGTGGGTTTGAGCCCCACGTTGGGCGAAAACAACTAAAATTTTAGTGCTTTTTGACCAAAAAAATAGAAATTGAAAGTCTCTTTACAATATTTGCAATATTTTGATTGTTAACATGCAATATATGAATGCATGTCTGGATGATGTGTAATGGGACAATACCACACCTTAATGTATTCACTGTAAAAGAAAAAGTATGTTTCATCTTACTATAAAATAAAGTGGAGAAAACACAAATAAGACTTTTTTCCACACAGGTTTAATCGGCTATTTCCTGATATTCTTCAATGCGTTCTGATATTGACTGGTAATTGTGTTTGATACTTTCTTAGACTATTTCTGCCTCTGGCTGATGTGTATTTTCTTTCCAAACTCCACCAGAGCCTATGATTACACAGCATCCTATCTGTGGAAAGCGGCTGTGCAGGGATAGGGAAGAAAACTATAGGCATCCAAAGGAGCCCGGCTAGCTCAGTCGGTAGAGCATGAGACTCTTAATCTCAGGGTCGTGGGTTCGAGCCCCACGTTGGGCGAAAACAACTAAAATTGTAGTGCTTTTTGACCAAAAAAATACATCCTATCTGTGGAAAACGGCAGTGCAGGGATAGGGAAGAAAACTATGGGCATCCAAAGGAGCCCGGCTTGCTCAGTCGGTAGCGCATGAGACTCTTAATCTCAGGGTCGTGGGTTCAAGCCCCACGTTGGGCGAAAACAACTAAAATTGTAGTGTTTTTTGACCAAAAAAATAGAAATTGAAAGTCTCTTTACAATATTTGCAATATTTTGATTGTTAACATGCAATATATGAATGCATGTCTGGATGATGTGTAAAGGGGCAATACCACACCTTAATGTATTCACTGTAAAAGAAAAAGTATGTATCATCTTACTATAAAATAAAGTGGAGAAAACACAAATAAGACTTTTTTCCACACAGGTTTAATCGGCTATTTCCTGATATTCTTCAATGCGTTCTGATATTAACTGGTAATTGTGTTTGATACTTTCTTAGACTATTTCTGCCTCTGGCTGATGTGTATTTTCTTTCCAAACTCCACCAGAGCCTATGATTACACAGCATCCTATCTGTGGAAAGCGGCAGTGCAGGGATAGGGAAGGAAACTATAGGCATCCAAAGGAGCCCGGCTAGCTCAGTCGGTAGAGCATGAGACTCTTAATCTCAGGTTCGTGGGTTCGAGCCCCACGTTGGGCCAAAACAACTAAAATTGTAGAGCTTTTTGACCAAAAAAATACATCCTATCTGTGGAAAAGTGCAGGGATAGGGAAGAAAACTATAGGCATCCAAAGGAGCCCGGCTAGCTCAGTCGGTAGAGCATGAGACTCTTAATCTCACGGTCGTGGGTTCGAGCCCCACGTTGGGCGAAAACAACTAAAATTGTAGTGCTGTTTGACCAAAAAAATACATCCTATCTGTGGAAAACGGCAGTGCAGGGATAGGGAAGAAAACTATGGGCATCCAAAGGAGCCCGGCTTGCTCAGTCGGTAGCGCATGAGACTCTTAATCTCAGGGTCGTGGGTTCAAGCCCCACGTTGGGCGAAAACAACTAAATTTGTAGTGCTTTTTGACCAAAAAAATACATCCTATCTGTGGAAAACGGCAGTGCAGGGATAGGGAAGAAAACTATGGGTATCCAAAGGAGCCCGGCTTGCTCAGTCGGTAGCGCATGAGACTCTTAATCTCAGGGTCGTGGGTTCGAGCCCCACGTTGGGCGAAAGCAACTAAAATTTTAGTGCTTTTTGACCAAAAAAATAGAAATTGAAAGTCTCTTTACAATATTTGCAATATTTTGATTGTTAACATGCAATATATGAATGCATGTCTGGATGATGTGTAAAGGGGCAATACCACACCTTAATGTATTCACTGTAAAAGAAAAAGTATGTATCATCTTACTATAAAATAAAGTGGAGAAAACACAAATAAGACTTTTTTCCACACAGGTTTAATCGGCTATTTCCTGATATTCTTCAATGCGTTCTGATATTGACTGGTAATTGTGTTTGATACTTTCTTAGACTATTTCTGCCTCTGGCTGATGTGTATTTTCTTTCCAAACTCCACCAGAGCCTATGATTACACAGCATCCTATCTGTGGAAAACGGCAGTGCAGGGATAGGGAAGAAAACTATAGGCATCCAAAGGAGCCCGGCTAGCTCAGTCGGTAGAGAATGAGACTCTTAATCTCAGGGTCGTGGGTTCGAGTCCCACGTTGGGCGAAAACAACTAAAATTTTAGTGCTTTTTGACCAAAAAAATAGAAATTGAAAGTCTCTTTACAATATTTGCAATATTTTGATTGTTAACATGCAATATATGAATGCATGTCTGGATGATGTGTAATGGGGCAATACCACACCTTAATGTATTCACTGTAAAAGAAAAAGTATGTATCATCTTACTATAAAATAAAGTGGAGAAAACACAAAGACTTTTTTCCACACAGGTTTAATCGGCTATTTCCTGATATTCTTCAATGCGTTCTGATATTGACTGGTAATTGTGTTTGATACTTTCTTAGAATATTTCTGCCTCTGGCTGATGTGTATTTTCTTTCCAAACTCCACCAGAGCCTATGATTACACAGCATCCTATCTGTGGAAAGCGGCTGTGCAGGGATAGGGAAGAAAACTATAGGCATCCAAAGGAGCCCGGCTAGCTCAGTCGGTAGAGCATGAGACTCTTAATCTCAGGGTCGTGGGTTCGAGCCCCACGTTGGGCGAAAACAACTAAAATTGTAGTGCTTTTTGACCAAAAAAATACATCCTATCTGTGGAAAACGGCAGTGCAGGGATAGGGAAGAAAACTATGGGCATCCAAAGGAGCCCGGCTTGCTCAGTCGGTAGCGCATGAGACTCATAATCTCAGGGTCGTGGGTTCAAGCCCCACGTTGGGCGAAAACAACTAAAATTGTAGTGTTTTTTGACCAAAAAAATACATCCTATCTGTGGAAAACGGCAGTGCAGGGATAGGGAAGAAAACTATGGGCATCCAAAGGAGCCCGGCTTGCTCAGTCGGTAGCGCATGAGACTCTTAATCTCAGGGTCGTGGGTTCGAGCCCCACGTTGGGCGAAAACAACTAAAATTTTAGTGCTTTTTGACCAAAAAAATAGAAATTGAAAGTCTCTTTACAATATTTGCAATATTTTGATTGTTAACATGCAATATATGAATGCATGTCTGGATGATGTGTAAAGGGGCATTACCACACCTTAATGTATTCACTGTAAAAGAAAAAGTATGTATCATCTTACTATAAAATAAAGTGGAGAAAACACAAATAAGACTTTTTTCCACACAGGTTTAATCGGCTATTTCCTGATATTCTTCAATGCGTTCTGATATTGACTGGTAATTGTGTTTGATACTTTCTTAGACTATTTCTGCCTCTGGCTGATGTGTATTTTCTTTCCAAACTCCACCAGAGCCTATGATTACACAGCATCCTATCTGTGGAAAACGGCAGTGCAGGGATAGGGAAGAAAACTATAGGCATCCAAAGGAGCCCGGCTAGCTCAGTCGGTAGAGAATGCGACTCTTAATCTCAGGGTCGTGGGTTCGAGTCCCACGTTGGGCGAAAACAACTAAAATTTTAGTGCTTTTTGACCAAAAAAATAGAAATTGAAAGTCTCTTTACAATATTTGCAATATTTTGATTGTTAACATGCAATATATGAATGCATGTCTGGATGATGTGTAATGGGGCAATACCACACCTTAATGTATTCACTGTAAAAGAAAAAGTATGTATCATCTTACTATAAAATAAAGTGGAGAAAACACAAATAAGACTTTTTTCCACACAGGTTTAATCGGCTATTTCCTGATATTCTTCAATGCGTTCTGATATTGACTGGTAATTGTGTTTGATACTTTCTTAGACTATTTCTGCCTCTGGCTGATGTGTATTTTCTTTCCAAACTCCACCAGAGCCTATGATTACACAGCATCCTATCTGTGGAAAGCGGCTGTGCAGGGATAGGGAAGAAAACTATAGGCATCCAAAGGAGCCCGGCTAGCTCAGTCGGTAGAGCATGAGACTCTTAATCTCAGGGTCGTGGGTTCGAGCCCCATGTTGGGCGAAAACAACTAAAATTGTAGTGCTTTTTGACCAAAAAAATACATCCTATCTGTGGAAAACGGCAGTGCAGGGATAGGGAAGAAAACTATGGGCATCCAAAGGAGCCCGGCTTGCTCAGTCGGTAGCGCATGAGACTCTTAATCTCAGGGTCGTGGGTTCAAGACCCACGTTGGGCGAAAACAACTAAAATCTTAGTGCTTTTTGACCAAAAAAATAGAAATTGAAAGTCTCTTTACAACATTTGCAATATTTTGATTGTTAACATGCAATATATGAATGCATGTCTGGATGATGTGTAAAGGGGCAATAGGACACCTTAATGTATTCACTGTAAAAGAAAAAGTATGTATCATCTTACTATAAAATAAAGTGGAGAAAACACAAATAAGACTTTTTTCCACACAGGTTTAATCGGCTATTTCCTGATATTCTTCAATGCGTTCTGATATTGACTGGTAATTGTGTTTGATACTTTCTTAGACTATTTCTG